>NW_015385536.1:0-35609 GCF_001447935.2 Debaryomyces fabryi
TTAAATGATTGCTTTGAGGAGATGAATACGAACTTGCTGAGAGCGAGACTTACAGAACCCAAAAATTTTGCATCTGAAATTTTGTTCAGCCAGGATCTTCAGAAAAACGAGTTTGCGATCACCAGAGAAGAATTCAAAAGATGGGCCATGGATATTCCTGATGTATTATATAATAATATTTCTTCTAGTCTTGAAAAGTTTTCTCTAGTACTACATGAGTTAAAGATTATGAAATATAATTATAAACTTGAGAATGAAATTGAAACTCGAAAACTTCATGAAAAGTGGATGTGCGACAACGACAGAGGCTCGCCAAACCTTCAACATATTGGATCCAACAGTAGATGTGAAAGTATTAATCATGGAGAGAATAACTACATCGGAAGAGAACTCACTGAATCTCCGTCCATGAAGAATAAAGAACTACACCTGCCAAGAGCACCAAATACCCAGAAGATCAGTAAGCCTAGAACAAAACACCACAAAATAAAGAAACAAAAGATTAAGTGCAAGCATTGTGAGTCCATCGAAACACCAGAATGGAGACGTGGTCCTGACGGCTCGAGAACATTATGTAATGCGTGCGGGCTTTTTTATTCCAAATTAACCAAACGATATGGTACCCAAGATGCTGTGGTAATTATGAAGAACAGAAAAGCTGAAGGACTAATAAATGATAGAACCATACCCTCACTTGAAGCACTAAAAAGGATGATTTGCGATACATAGTGTTTACTTAGGCTAATACAGTTGAATATATAATGGTAAAATATTTCGTAAATCGTAAGAATATATAAACAAAAAATTGACATAAACCTTCAAATTGAACAATATTTTTCAGGAGAAAGATGTAAAAAAAACAACCTGGTGAAATGGTATTTAATGGAAAATCAATACCCTACACCTTTCTCGAAGAAAACCAATCTGTCTTATCAGACGGTACAGAGGACGAGGCAATTCTGTTTTCATTCACCTGGCTTAGAATGTTGTTTGAATTCTTTTCATCACCTGGAATCTTTCGCTTATCTTGAAAATTAGGAACATAATGATTTTTGATCTTTGCATTGATAGATTGCGAATTAGTCGACGAACCAATACATATCGGCCCGTGTGAGCTTCTTCTAAATGGAGGAATATACTTTCCACTAGTTGAATACGACGACAGCAAAGTAGGTGCAATATCACTTAAAGCATTACTACCCATGGATATAGGTCTTGTACTATTTGACGTTACCGCTGAATTACGTCTCGTATTATTTCCACTTCCACGATAAGTAGCACTCTTATGAGAATGAATTTGGTTACTAGTCCTGTAACTACCATGTCCGGAAACTGGATTATCAGAAACAACACTAGGAATTGTATAAGTTGGAACTTTGAAATTGGGCTTTTTGAAACCAATATCCCCGTTAGTTACTGAAATCAGTGGTTTATTACTTGTAACTCGCGATTCATTGTTTCTAATATTCCCAAGTTCAAAGTCGCCATCCAATTGGAAAACTTCTTCATCATCGTGGTTTAAGTCCAAATTATCAATCTCTTCAGCTAACGGACCAATATCTGGTGACTTCATATACTGTGGTGACCGCAAATAAGGAGGTATATATTTTCCTGAGGTAGATGAATTGACAGATGTAGAATTATGTTGATGACTAAGAGCATGAAAAGAATTTGCAAGTGAATCACCTGTTGTATTATTCTTCCTTGATTTAGATGGATAAGACAGATGCGATTTCCTTCTATCACTGAAGTTAGAATAATAATGATTATAACCATCATTCTCATTATTATAATTATTACAATAATATGAATTACGACCCTTAATTTGCTTTGAGTTATTTGTCTTGTAATTCTTTTTCCATGAAGGACGTTTATTACCGTTTCTTTTCCAATCACTTCTATTATTATATTTATTCTGATGATGAGGATGTTGGTATTTTCCAGCATTATTGGATCTCTGCTCGCCGTATTTGTCCATATAATGATTAAATACTGACTTAGGAGTAAAGAAATCTTCTCTATTAAACCTGTTATTGAATCCATTACCGTTATTATAGCTATTGTAATTATTATTCAGTTTATGATGACTATTGATAGCCGATTGGTTATATGAAGCAACATTAAAAGGTTTCCTTGTGTTTCGAATAAACTTAACATTGCCATCAGAGATAGGAATCGGCTTCATATTGGTATTATAGGATAATAATGCATCTGCTCTATGATTGTGTGGCATATTTGGCTCATGACTTGTCGCATCTTTTAATTCGGTTGCCCTAGAATTCATGGTATCACTCTCTGTTGTAGAATCAGTCTCGGGTTTTAAACATATAATCGATTTGCTTTCAGTATCAGTAGTGGTGATTGAAGGTATAGATTTAGTCGGTGAAATCGATACTGATACACCTTTCTTTGGTTCGTTGTGACCATAGTAATCATCCACATCATCTTCGAAGTATTCATTATCATCAGCCTCATCCTCATCAATATCAGCTTCTTCTAGATCTTCATCTTCATAATCACTTGCCCAGTATTCTTCGTCGATTGTGAAGTACTTCAATGCTGTCAATTCGTTTTGCAAATTCTGCAAGTCACGATTATCAGGATCAATGTTAAGACAGTATCTAGTTACCGAGAACATCTCACCACTCATTGTAGAAAATATATCAAACAATGCTTCTCTGTTACTAGCAAATTGAATAAACCTTTTATCTGAATAATTTGCAACTTGAAAAGGATTCTTATGAAATACTAAAGTTAATAAAATAATCCCAATTGACCATAAATCAATTTTTGAGGCATCATAATGGTCAATTGATTCATCAAATAATTCAGGAGCCATATATCTTTCAGAACCAATATCAAATTCGTTCCTATTTGTGATCTTACGGGTTGTTGTCGCAAGACCCCAGTCACATAATTTAATGGACCAATCCTCACCAATCAAAATATTCTCAGGTTTTAAGTCTCTATGAAAAACATTCTTAGAATGACAATATTCTAAAGCGTTTAAAACCTGGAGAAATGCATCTTTAATGTCCTGAGAAGTTGTAGGACCATCCCCACTTTGAATAGCCTCGTACAAATCACCTCGGGAACAATATTCTAATACTAAACATGAATCAAAATGGTCATATAAGGACGTGACATTGGGGTGGACTCCTAAAATCTTGTGAATTGAGATTTCCTTTGCAGCCTCCTCGTATAAGGCCTTTAAAATAGAATTCTTGCGCTGTGTTTCTGCATTTACAACTGAACGATATCTCGCAGGTGATGAGCTTGCACGTCCACTTCCTTTTTCGTTAGACTTATTCTCTGTATTATAATCCAAAGGATATATAAATTTTACTGCCACTAGCTTATCATCTAGTTTTTTATCTTTAGCAAGGGAAACTAAACCATATGAGCCTTTACTGATATCTGTAACTTTTTCATATCGGCTTCTTAAAAGATCACCGTTATCGTATTTCTCGTACTCGTCCATTCCAAACAATAGTTAGACCCTAAATCCTTAAAAAAATATGTATCACAATAACCAAACCAAATATTGTATCAAACGAATAATATAAAAACAGATGAAAATCGGTTGCCCTAAACAAAATCCAACTAGTATTGGATACTCTAGGCGATGTAAATATGCAATTAATCAAATAAAAAAAACAGCAACTAATACAAAACAATTTCTAACAATCCACAAGTAGCTTCAGCACAGATTTCAGAATAAGAATGGTAATTAGTGCTTTTGTATATATAAAATGCAAATGATTTATGGTTTATGATAAAGTTCAAACAGATCCTAAATCAACATAAAGTATTTCAAACTATACTGTAAAGAATATAAAAATATGGCTGGAAAATGCAGGATCAGTATGGTTATTATGCTCCTAAGTTACTGGATAAGAAACGATCTGATCAGTTAATGTCCGAGTATACTTGATGTAATCTATCGTAATATATATGCTCGGGGATTGATCAATTCGAGATTGTTAGCCGCTTACTTCAATAACAATTTTTAGTACAACTTTTTTAATAAACCTTAACCAAAATTAGTCAACAACTATTACAGTGTATTCAATATCAAATTTCGTTAAATATATCCGTAATTCAAGATAATTCTTATTAAGTTACGAAAGAGACTTATACTTGAATCAATCGGCTTTTACCATCAACTTTACTCCCCACTCTAAAACAAAAACTTCTGTTTAATGTCGCACATCATCATCAACCAAATGCGACATTTTGCCATTTATGATGGAATGCGTATAGCAAAGTTCTATCAGTTATCTAGGATATATTTAGATTGTCGTATCATTAGCAATAGAATTGTAGAATGGATGAGCTAGTTACAACATTTTTAGCAGTCACAGGAATAGAAGATGAGTCTACCGCCAAACAGTACTTAGATATCACCAATAATGATTTAGAGTACGCAGTTACCTTATACATGGAATCAAACCCACCGGCTAATGCTTCTGGTCAGAATGCATCTCATGGAAATGATGAAGAATTAGCCCAAAGACTTCAACAAGAAGCCTATGGACATGATGATTCGGGTGTTAGAGAAGCAGATACAAATATTCATAGACACGAGACATTGGTCGATTCATTTGGCGGGGGATTCACGTCAGCACCTCATATTAGCAGACCAGGCGATATATTCGGAGCTGGAAGAGTTGGTGTTTTTAACCAAAGATATGATGATGATGGAGATGAATTTCATTTTGGTCGGTTCGAGGAATTGCCAGATGACAATGATGATGACGAAGAAGATGATGATGATGAAGTAATGGTTTTGGATAGTGATGGAGAGGTAATTGAAAGCGATAGAGAAAGGCCTCTTTCAAGAAGAAGGGTGAACAGGAACGAAAGAATGAGTGAGTTAACATCTACACAAAGAAGACTAGCCAATTTGTTTAGACCTCCATTTGATATAATGTCTAAAATCGATTTGGATGCAGCAAAGGCAGAAGGTAGACGCCTGAAAAAGTGGATTTTAATAAACATTCAAGATTCATCTGAGTTTGCTTGCCAAGTTTTAAATAGGGATTTTTGGTCACAACTGAAAATCAAGAGTGTTGTTCGTGAAAACTTCATATTTTTACAGTATCAACATGATTCACCAAATGGTACAAATTACAAAAACTTCTATTCAATTGATAAATATCCTCATATTTCTATTTTAGATCCATTAACAGGTGAACGAGTATTCAAATGGACGGATGGTGAGATTCCTGAGTCTGAAACTTGGCTTAAGGAAGTTGATCAGTTTTTGGATAAATTCTCGTTATTGCCGAATTCGAATAATCCAATTATTAACCATGAAGCTAAATTTGATCCAGATGCGTTAACTGAAGAGCAACAAATTGAGTTCGCCATGAAGCAATCGATTATTGATAACCAAAATGGTGGCACGACCGCTGATGATGCTATCGATGTTGATGAACCAAATGAAGAAGATGTCCCTGACAATAATTCAGTCCCTGAGGAAGAAAAAGACAAGTTTGCAAGTATACACGCGCTTAATCACGAAGAACCAAGTGCTGGAAATTCGGTAACTCGTATACAGATTCGCTTTCCAAATGGAAAAAGACTTATTCATAAATTCAACTATGATGAAGATACAGTATTAACACTTTACCAATATCTCAAGTATATTATAGAAAATAGTGATGCTGAATATGGTTTGAGTAAGGATGATAGGTTTGTTTTATCCAATGTTTCTAATAAGGCTAAAAAGTCACTAATTGACTCCTTAGATTCAACAATTAATGAAGCTGAGTTGAAAAATGCAAGTATCTTATTAGAGAAAGAATAAATAGTATTTACCGATTCAGTATATATATATATATATATCTCAAACTTCTTCGCTTTTATTTTGTAGTTTGGAGAAAGCTTCTAGGGGTGGTAAGTCAGGAATCTGTAATTTAGGTAGCGTCGTAGCTGTAATTGGCGGGCTAGAATCTGCCAAAATTGACCTAAGAGATTTAGGCTTCGGCTGTGATACTGTATCTGATGACATGCTGAGCAACTGCTTATATTTCTGTTTCAATGATTCTTCAGTTATTTCTTGATCTTCTTCGTTGGTATCTGTCTGTGGTTCGATAAAATCCACCTCCTCCTCATCATTAATAATCGACTTATTCGCTATACTATTCCTTAGCAAATTTATATCATTGGCAATTTCATTGCTGCTCAAACCAGAACAAGAATTTAGTTTATAGCTTATATTAGAAGTGTTTGAATGGGCTGCTTGACTTTTTTCGAATCTTTCTAGCTTTGATAAAATACGATATTTCTCATTTGTTAATTCTATTTTATTTTTCTTGAAGTATGAATTATTAGAGTCGTAATAATTGTCATGATTATTCGAAACGGCAGTATCACTATTCGCAGCATCATAGCTTCTTTTTAAATCAGCTTGAGAAATCACCGACCTATAGTATTGTTCTTTATTCTTATTTTTTTGTTCGCCCTCATTGACGTTGTGATATTCTTTATATAAGTCATTAAGTTGCTCGTACGTTTCATTTATTAATTTATTTTTGTATGCAACCAAATCACTCTTATATTGCTTCCAAATCACCGTCGAATTTGCTCTTGTAGTAGACTCCAATAACAAATGATTATAATGGCTTTCACCCAAAATACTTTTTAAATCATTTCCATAAGGCCTTATGACATTGTCAAATTGACCTTCGAATGGTAATTGGCGGCCCTTGTTTGCGACATCACCTTTTGCCAGAAAGTTAACTTTGTAGTTTCCAAGTAAGCTTAATGGTGACTGGATATTCTGAAACAAGTATTTTAACGTATCTTCATATTCATCAAGAGTATCGCAGATATTTTTAACAGATCCAGTCTTGCTTGATAAAATTAAATCTTCGGTGTTGGTTTTGATATTGTTTATAGTTTCAGTTTGAGTATTAAAAACCTCCAGCCATTCGGTTTCGTCCTCGGAAACTTTCGAGATAAAGTAGCTTAGAGAATTAATCAAGTGATTAATTCTGATAACTCTAGAATTTAGGTATTCCTTTGAAAGCGAGTTGAATTCTTGAGATATGTCATTCTCAAAATTCGTTAGTTCTTCGATAGACGAATGAGTCAAATTCGATAGGTGTGATTCTTTGAATTCATTTATATTTTCTGACAGGGCCATGAATGAAGTGAGTACACTATAAGTTAAAGTATGGGACTAATTATATAGCTTCTTTTACAAGCATGTCGCTCATACGCAAGTTCAACTTTTTTTGCGATAATAGAGGTGGTAGTGTGTATTTCCAATTTCTAACTCCTACAACCTTCCATACCCTATATCATGGGCTATATAAGATTATTAACCTAGATAGTAACATCAATTGTTAAGAATTGATGCAAGTGTGAGTTGCATGTACCATTTGATCAAAAGTTAAATATTTCGGCGAATGAATATTACAAAGAATCCCTACTATAAGGAGCTAAAGCCACATATTAATTAGAAAAACTATATAGAAGGTGTAACATAAGTAAACAGATATCATGCGGTAATAACATTAATTAAACCTAACGGTCTTCGGCCCATTCATTCTCCCTCTTTATAGCAGCCTCTTCTTCTGGACTAAAATCATTGACAATATTGAAAGTTCTTCTCAATTCTTCAGGAGATTTACCTCTGATCATCTCAGCAACTATTTTACAGCCTGAATCTAAGAGCGGGCGAATGTTTAAATAGTTGGCGGCCAAGATTATCTCGTATAACATTTCTTGATCAACTTTCAAGAAATTCTTATCCCATTCATCAACAGGGGCTGATTTTCTGGCATCCTCATCATCATCATCGGGAAATACAGAGTTCTTATGGTGTGTACACCACTCTAATACCTTAGATAACACAGTTGATCTTACATTTGGTGTTGGAATTTCGAAATCTTCTTCCAATCCGTCGGGATTCAAATCTTCGATCATCTTTTTGATCAAAATCGACTTCTCAGCTATCTTGACATCGACTGGAAACTTCTCATCATCTGATGAGATTATAATAACTTTTGGCTGTGACATATTAAACTTAAAGGTGTTATCGTTGATTTATAATATAAGCTGATAGTGAATATTTCTATTATGTTACCTAGAGAGTCGTGCGCGAATTCACACTAAAGTGTATATTCATCCTTATTATTCATTTATTTGGAACTGTAAGCACAAGATGAAAATATTCTATATGAAAGATGGATTATATAAAGGGTCATTAAGGTACTAGATTTATTAATAAATATACAAAAACGTTACTCAAAATTTGAATAAATGGAGGCACTAAACTCATCTAAGCTCTCAATCTCATTCAAATTATTCATGTAGATATTACCTGATAATTCGTTACTGAAATTATCATTCGTTAAGTTATTATTATCACATAAAACTCCACATTGGATACTCAACTGAGCCAATAAATTGGCCAATTTGAATTGCTTTATGTTCGAAATATCGATTACCTTCTCCTGGTTTGTATATGCATTCTCTGGGTCTAAACTCAATAACAAGTTTTCGATTAGCGTGGATTTGCAGCTGTCCACCATGTTTATCAATATATCTCCGAATGCTTCGTTGCTGACTAGATAAGTAGTCTCATTGATTAGTTTGAGCATTATCGAGTCTTCTATGTCTAATTCTTTAATTAATTCAGGGTTTGTGTTTAATAAACTCTCTATTAAATTATCGTAGGTGATTGGGAAAATGGCATTCAAAATTTCTTGATTGTTGTTCGTAGATAAATCATTAACGATTTCACATAAAAGATCATCAAACTTATTAATGGATAATTCAGTTCTGGCATTGATAGAGTTGAATTTTTCAGTAACAACCTTTTCAACTAAATCACTTATTTTCAACCAACCCTTATTTAATAGCCACCAGCTTAATGACAAATAGGATTGTTCGATGAAATAATCTTGAGAGGTTTCCGTATCATTAACCTTACCGCCTGCTAATATAATAGCACTTTCCAAATATGATCTTCTAGCTAAGATATTCAATTGAAGTCTGGTTAACAACAACAATCCTGATATAGAATACATCAAAGTTAATGTTCTAGTTAATGTCTTGATTTTCAATAACTTCCATAATTCTGTCTTCGATAAACTCATATAGTGCGATAAATCACTTGAATCACTGGCATTTTGATGCATTGTTAAGTTATCTGTAGTCAATAAAGAATCTGATATTTCTTGAGGTGTGGGATTCGAGTTGGTCTTTTTCAATTTCAATGCCTGGGTAATTAATTCAATAGGTAAGTGGTTCACAATTGGTTGAGTTAACACAGGAAGTAAAGCTAATATTGTTAAATAGCAATCATTCTGTGTTTGAACAAATCTTCGTTTAATTTGTTCTTTAACAAACAATTCTTGTCTCAACGAGTTTTGGAAGTTCTTGAACTTCTTAATGATAAATTGATTGACCAAAAAGTATGCCGAGAACGTCAAAGTTGCTGTTACTATTAACTTCTTCTTATGGCGTCTTACAAAGCTATTCAAACTCGAAAAGATAGGCATTCTTAATAGGTTTGCTTGTTTAAGGAATCAAGATACGTTGGATAGTCCCTATTACTTTTATATTGATTGACATCGACCGAGGGAAAGAAGGTTCATATGATTAGTGGGGCAAAATTACACAAAAGTGATACTAGACTAATGCAAATGTGACTTTAGTAGAATATAACTAGGTTCTTTTATTTGTTCTTAAAGAGGTTGATAAGTGTTAATGGTCCTTGTTTCTTGGTACTTTTTTATGGAAACAACAATAGCACTTACAGCTATATTGCAAAAAAAATAGTGCTGAATAAAGTGAAGATCATTGCCTTCGTATAATTATATAGCTCATAATAGTACCATTTGTCTGAAGCAGAGTATCATATGTGAAATATCTCAAGCGACAGTATTGATAATCCTTGTTTGTAGACAAAAAGATGATTTTGATTGGATTCAATTTGCAACAATTATCTATTATATATTATGGTTTGAGACATTACATTGCAGCTTCCCATTCAATTAGCCTTACGCAACCTCTAAACTCCGTCCTATATATGCTAGTAGCCTATTGAGGTACACAATTGAATGTATTGGAATTTACACGATAAGGGATAAATACTAACGTAATCCTACAGAAATGTACCTCATAGCCATTAAGCTTTGAATAAACTAGCAATTGTAAACAACGCGAAGAAACACACATCGAGGCAGTTTTCAACTCTGGGGTTTCAATACCGTAACGTTTACCGATAGCCTACAAATTCCCAAATCAAAATTTTATGACATTGATTTTTACAATACCAAATAATTATTCTATCTATTTAGCAATTAATCTTGAGAAGCTTGGATCTAATTTTTTCTTTATTTACTGACTTTATTAGTACTTGCTTTATTCAGCAATATAATTCTTATCAACCCTTTTTTGAAATTTCCTGGACTCGCGGATTTGAAATTTCAAGAAAACGGACTTTAATATTAGCATACATCTTCACAAAGATACAACAGTATCTGGCATTGATTGTTATGGTCAACCTAAAGAGAAAGAAATCTGTAAAGGATGATATTCCCACGAAGGAGCAGAAAAGAAAAGATTCTTCGGTTAAAAAGGCTTCGAGAGCTAGATCTAGGTCGGCTTCGGTGAAGAGAACAAAATCGTTTACGCCTACAGAAAGGGCCCGGGCAGACTCCTTAGTATCAATTCCACATTCACATTCTACATCCTTAGCATCATCACAAAATACTCCCATAGATATTGCGCCTTCAAGTCAAGGACAGGAACATTCTGAGCTTGAAACCAGGACATCGGCAGCAACTAACGAAAGAGACGTATCCAACTTGTCGGACGGAAACCATCATTCCCATAACGATTCCAATGGAATTTTGTCTTCCATATTTAATGTGGCACATAATGCAGCCAACATGATTGGATCTTCAATTGATAATAAACCACCAAAAACTCATGAATCGACAATTGATGAAGGGGACGAGAAGAGTACATCCTTCAGTCATAAGTTAGATTTTTTATTGAAACCTGCAACGTTTGGTAAGAATACTTCATCTCCTTCTATAACAAAGTCCAAATCATCGAAATCTGATTCACAAACTGATTTGGATTACCCCAGATATTCTGAAGAGCTACCTAGTCATACTACCAATTCGCTTTCCAATGTTCACTTTCAAGCCGTGAGGGAATCTCCCATTGCCACTTTAGGAACTGGGGATTTGAAATTGGATGATTTTGATGAAGCTCTAACTGCAAAAAAGGAAACAGGTCCAACACAACCAAGTGAAAATCTCATTCCACAAGAAGTAAAGAGAAATC
Organism: Debaryomyces fabryi; assembly: GCF_001447935.2. NCBI lineage: Eukaryota > Fungi > Ascomycota > Pichiomycetes > Serinales > Debaryomycetaceae > Debaryomyces > Debaryomyces fabryi. The sequence continues at coordinate 11,317 of NW_015385536.1, forward strand.
CGTCGTCAGATGGTGTCAGCAAGCAAATTCCTTTGTCTAACCAATTAACTGTTAGTGGTAACAATGAAAATAAGAAGGTTCGTCGGAAATCTATAACCAATGGTACGAGTTTAGAAAGAGTAAAGTCTCCTGGGAATAAAAAGAAAAGTACTGATATTGAAGATTCCGACGAATATCCTAGTGAGTCCGAAAGTATAGATAATGGATTCGCTAATTCTGATGATGATCTTAATGAAATTCTTGATACATCGGCCATAAAGCCTGCAAGTGAAAAAAGAAATAAGGAATTTCACCAAATATTCAAGCGTATTCCTCCTAATGAAAAATTAATTGATGAATTTGGTTGCGCTTTATCTAAAGATATACTAGTTCAGGGTAGAATGTATTTATCAGAGCATTATATTTGTTTTAATTCAAACATTCTAGGGTGGGTTACAAACATCATAATCCCATTGCAAGAGGTCATTCAAATAGAAAAAAAATCCACAGCAGTATTATTTCCTAACGGCATGATCATTAGAACTTTATATCATAAATATGTTTTTGCAACATTCCTATCGAGAGATTCAACATTTGCCTTGATAACTAATGTTTGGCATGGGGTATTATTAGGTAATAGTGTTGAGAGTAATAGCATTTTGGATAAAAAGAGAAATGATAAAAATTATTCAAGTGAGAGCACTGCAAACGATGAGGACTTATTTCCAAATGGATCCAATAGTAGAAACGGTGAGGACGATGACGGTGGGGATGATGAAGAAGATGCGGAGGGTTCAAGCATTGTTGTTTCTCACAGCGAAGCTAGTTCCTTAGATAATTTTCTAGCTAACAGAACTGATGGAGACGATATTAAGGTAGTCAAGTCGCGTTCTAGCAATGGTAACAATATAGGACAAGGTGACAGTAAATCGTCTGATAGTTTCCATGGCCTTCCAGTAGTAGGTCCATTGACACATTCACAAACCGATATAGATTACAGCAAAGGATCAGACGAAACGTTTATATCCGATGATGTTGTCAAAGCTCCGTTGGGTGTAGTATTTTTAATATTGTTTGGTCCAGATAATTCGAACTTTATCAAGATATTGAAGGACCAAAAAAATTATGATATAAGTGACGAAGATATTACAGAATTATCTACTGAGTCTAAGGAGAGAAATTACACATATACCAAACCTTTAAACGGACCAATTGGTCCCAAAAAAACGAAATGTGTAATTAAAGATAAATTGGTCGAGTTTGACACAGATAAATACATTCTTGTTGAGCAAGTCACAACAACTCCTGATGTACCAAGTGGTAACTCTTTTCAAGTTAAAACCAAAATATTCCTTAGTTGGGCTGAGAATAATTGCACCAGAATATACAGTTTGACGGTGGTAGAATGGAGTGGTAGATCATGGATTAAGGGAGCCGTAGAAAAGGGAAGTATTGACGGCCAAAAAGAATCAATGAAGAGCATGGTTGATTCTATAAATCTCATCATAAGATCTGGTGGTACTAGTGGAGTTGGTAAATTAGATAAGAAGAAAAGAAAGAGAAAGAAGTCTGAGGCCACCAACAAGCCAGTCGTTGAAGCCATTCCTGAACCGGAAAAATCCACTCTTGAGAAACTACAACTGTTTGTCGAGGCTATTGGAAAGACCATTAGCATTCCTTACGTTGGTGATCTTGTTTCCGGGATAATTATCCTCTTCATTGGGCTTCTTTTTTTCACCGAGGTGTACAATTACCTCTTCCATCACAAATCCAAAGACCCTTTCAACGTCTCTAACTTACAAATTATTTCACAAGATTCGGTCGTATCCAAAATCAAGATCAACGATGATAAGTATTTTGTGATTCCGTCGGTCGAATCTCATTTCCATAATAAGAAATCCAAATTACAGAACGAGGTCGCCATCTGGAAATGGGTCAATGATAGAAGCAACGGAGCCCTCAATATCTTTAGTCAAGAAGAATCCGAAAACAATCAACAGTATTCAAATCAAGAGATCAAAGAGATTGTCAGAATAGTACAATCTAGACTTGATGAAGTAAAAAACAGAATGGGTTCTGAGCATATATAGATTCAAATATACATACGAAGTCATTAATTCTATTCACCATTGAAATCGATATTATTTCCTATTAGAATTGGATACCATTACTTTCTATTATCATCCATGCTTACATAAAGCATCTTCTTAAAAAAGTTTTTGTGTGCGAAGCTAAGCGATAATTTCTTTTCATTAACGGTCTTATACTACTTGTAACAAATTGTTAGCATTATATTATATAAAATAAAGATACTTAAATATTTTACTAATCCATCTTATTCGTTATTAATAGGAATATTGTGAAATTGTGCTTAGAGTTGAATTCAAAACAAGAAGATAAAAGCAAAATGTTTAAGCCGGTAACTGCAACAGATCTACCAAGCAATGCCCCTCAAACACCAGTGGTAAATAAGAATTCATCGAATAACAATAATAACACATCTTCGACTACTATAGTGCCTCCGAGTACAAGCAATGATTTAAATATACAACAACGGGTGGTACTAAAAGAGCAACGGTTGGAAGATATTAAAAACCAGTGTTCCGCTCTCATTAGTGAGTTAGAGTAAGTAATTTTTAAAGAAACGGCAAAAGGAATAAAAACAGACATATTAACATATTCTAGTACAAACCAAGATCCAGAAGCTATAGTTAAGAAGCATATTTCTCAATTGAAGAAGTACAATGAGTTGAAAGATATTGCTCTTGGGTTAGTCACCATGATAGCCGACCAAAGACAGCTCAGAACCACCGACATCTTAGAAGAGATGAAGGTTGAGCTAGCAGATGAGTAAATGGCTAATTTTTAACAGTCCTACGCATATGGCAATATACTACGGTCTATCTACGACTAAACGTAGTTTGCTACCTTTATTTGCATTTTGTATACTACAATCAGCTCCTATCGTTTCAGGAGCTTTTCATGTTTGTAACCATTTTATCTTATGTTTCATATCTTCCATACTTACATTCTTTATTGGCTGCTGCTTATTGGAATGATTTTACTGGGCCCACACCCAACACTGGGTATTTTTCTCATTTGTGCCTTCATGTCACGAATAGAATAGAATACATATCTTTCATGATTCATGGTCAGATTTAATATGCTTAATCTGAGAAGCATTTCTTGACTAATTTTTACGGATGAGAGAATTAGTTCTATATACTATAGACATGCTGTATCGATGTACTCTTATATCGACCTAATAATATAATATAATTTTTATTTCATCAATGTAGATTTGCTATGCTCGCTAATTGACGTTGCAACCGATTTCAGAACAATAGCACGATGTTCAAAACGTTTACCATATTGAGATTATCGATGAGTACGATTACATAAACAATGGAAACGAGCCACTACACAAGAATAGGCCATTTGAATAAACCAGCTTTTCATGTATTGCCAGCACCTATGCTGCATGCATGTCACAAACAACCAGTAGTAAAAATGTAAATACAACAATTTTAAAATGTTAAGTAGAGTCACACAGATTGTGTAAGGATGTGTAAATAATCCTCTGCATTGCGCACCAATTTGCAATTAGCTACAGTAATATTCATTCATCATGAATTATCAATTTAACATAATTATTATACAACTTATCAAATAACACCTAATATAAACCTTCAACATTATCGACAACACAGGCAGGTACGTTATCGGCCTTTTCTATTAATTGACCAATAATGACAGGATCTTCACCAGCCTTGGTGAGGTTAGCGACGATCTTATCAACATTTTCAGACTTGGCAATTAAAACCATACCAATACCTAAGTTAAATGTCTTTAACAAATCCTCGTATGGAACGTTACCTTGTTTACCGAACCACTTGAAAATTTCAGGAACTTCCCACTTGCTCATATCAACCTTAGCTTGCAAGTTTTTTGGCAATGCTCTTGGGATGTTTTCAACAAGACCACCACCAGTAATGTGGGCTAAACCGAGCAATAAGCCTTCATTCAAGGAAGAGAGTAATTGCTTAACATAAATCTTGGTTGGAACCAAGATTTCTTCACCAATAGTCTTTCCGCTCTTGGTCCATGGTGCAATGGATTTATAATTGTATTCTTCGGATGATTCAATTATGTGACGGACTAACGAAAAACCATTAGAATGGACACCGTCAGACTTTAAACCGATCAATACATCGCCTTCGCTCATTTGATCTAATTGTGGTAAAATTTTGGACTTGGAAACAGCACCAACAGAGGTACCGTTGGTATCATAATGGCCCTCGTCATACATACCTGGCATTTCAGATGTTTCACCACCAACTAAGGCACATCCAGCTTGGATACAACCATCAGCAACACCGCTCACAAAGTCAGCAGCAATCTTGATATCTAACTTTCCAGTAGCGAAATAATCTAAGAAAATCAATGGCTCAGCACCTTGAACTACTAAATCGTTAACATTCATGGCAACTAAATCGATACCCACAGTGTTATGGATGTCCATGATTTGGGCAACTCTCAATTTAGTACCAACACCATCAGTAGCTGCAACCAATAATGTGTCATCAACGTTATAGCCGGCTTTCTTTAAGTCGAATAAACCACCAAATCCACCGATATCTGAATCAGCACCAGCTCTTGCTGTTGACTTGACCTTAGCTTTAATTTGTTCCACTAAGAGGTTACCATTGTCAACAGAGACACCAGCCTCGGCATAAGTAACACCCTTCTTATTAGAAACCTTATCAGCATCACGGAAAGCTCTATGAGCGATATCTTTACGGTTATATTTCTTATCAAAAGAAACATGTTCCACACCAATGTAAGCTTTGTCAACAGATTCTCTCAAATCGGAGGCAATAGCTGTAGATGCGATAACACGGCCACCAGAGGTAACTATCTTACCATCCTTCTTATCAGTACCTGCATGGAAAATAAAAGTATCCTTTGGTAATGGTTCCTTGATAGTGATTTCATCACCCTTGTTGTAAGCATCTGGGTAACCACCAGCAGCCATAACAACTGTAGTTGAGAACATGTTTGGCTTAGTTTTAATAGTAACAGAATCTAATCTGTGTTCAGCACTAGCCAACATAACTTCCGCTAAATCAGTATCGTCTGATAATAACGGTAAGACAGTTTGAGTTTCTGGATCACCAAATCTAACGTTATATTCTAATACCTTTGGTTCTTTAGTTGGACTCAACATAATACCAGTGAAAAGAACACCACACATTGGAAACCCGTCTTTTCTCATACCATCAATAGTAGGCTTGATAATCTGTTCATCAATTTTTCTCAAGACTTCTGGAGTCGCAATTGGAGCAGGGGCGTATGCTCCCATACCACCAGTGTTCAAACCTTTGTCACCATCACCAATTCTCTTGTGATCTTGGGCGGCTGGTAAGTTGAAGAAAGAATAACCATCACTAATAGTTAAAATGGATAATTCATCACCTTCCAAATATTCTTCGATGACAATTTCATCCCCAGCACTGCCGAAATTCTTGTTAACCATGATTTCGTCTAAACCAACCAAGGCTTCTTCCTTTGTTTCAGGGATTAAAACACCCTTACCACCGGCAATACCATCAGCCTTTAAAACCATCTTGTAGTCGATTGTTTCAACATGCTTTTTGGCTTCTTCAAATGAAGTGAAATTCTTGAATCTAGCAGTTGGAATATTGTGCTTGTCCATGAAAATCTTAGAGAAAGCTTTTGAACCTTCCATCAAGGCAGCCTTTGCTGAAGGACCGAAAACTGGAATACCAACCTTGGTAAATACAGATGTAATACCATCAACCAAGGGTTGTTCAGGACCTGGGACAACCAAATTAATGTCATGTTCAACAGCAAATTTTTGCAAACCATCAAAATGCTTTGGAGATCCTGACAACTCAGGAACATTAGTGACCTTATCACTAATGGTAGTACCACCATTACCAGGAGCAACATATATTTGCTTGACAGTAGATGATTGGGCTAATCTCCAAGTAATTGCATGTTCTCTACCACCGTTACCGATAATAAGGATATTTAAATTACCTTGAGATGACATTGTTAACTGTTAGTTCTTTCTTTTAGAATATTCTAAGCACTTGAAGAAAGAATATAATAATATTCACGTTATTATATGAAAATAATTATCTAAATTATGGTTAATACGAAAAGTTCATCTTTTTTTTGACTCGGTTTTGTACCACGATGAGATTTAATATTAATGTATATTACTCTATCTATGGCCAATTTCTGTTGGTCTTGACAATAAGAGCGATGTATTATAAAGTAGTATGATTCGATGAACCATAAAACATTTTAATGTAAGATTTTATAGAGCTTTTGTAGACATCAAGAAAGGTTATGAAAAAAATGATCAGGCAAAATTAAATTTGAAACAATTATCGGAGTCGACCATAGTCCGTACGTAAATCTCTAGTTTTTATGGCACGATAAGGATAGTTTTTCGGTTTACATGTTAACGATATAATATGAAATTTTCATAAACTTCTGCCTTGTAGACCTGTTCATTCATTTTAATAAAATTCATTCTTTACAAAATATGCAAGTTTTTGCAATAATACACAAAAAATTAGTTTTGAAAAGACATACTAGGAATTGATATGAACTTGTTTCAGTACTGTATTTATTAACGATGTAATTAAGTAAGAAATTTGAAGAATGAAAGAAAAAGACATACTAAATCTATTTACAGATATATACAATTTTTATAATTAGATAGCAACATCACCAATACCAACAATGCCCTCAAATTTGTAGTTCTTGTCACTTGGTAACTTAACTTCACTACCATCTTGAGACACTGGCGAGTATAAGTAATAAGACATCAAAGCATTTACGACAGCTCTTGTCTTGGCTTCTTGCAAAGAAGATCCAACACCTTCACCCAATTTTTCAACACCACTGAAGGCACCAGCAACGTAAATAGCATGACTTGACAATCTTCCGGTCTCAGCAATTAATCTGATTTCAACTGGCTCAGTGAAGTTTAATTTCTCACATAATCTCACTAATTCTCTAGTTGGTTTACTAAATTGGAACATTTGGTCAAGAGGTAATTTTCTAGACAAAATATGATCATGAATAAATTGCTTCGTAACTTCTTCACCTGCATGAGTATATAATCCACCAATAATGGATCTAACAGCAGATGCATATGCTTCAGTTTCTCTAGACAAATAGGTGTTACTTTCTTTGTTAATACTAGCAATTTCTTCTTCAGACAATTCAAAAACTCCGGATTCTTTAACTTCATTTTTAAACTCTTCGGAAATAAATCTTAACTTCCCATATTGCATGAATTCTGGTTCTTGGGATAAGTATTTTTCTAACTTGGATGTGGTGTCGACCTGGATACCCCAAATTTTTCCAATGTCGAATAAGGCATTCAGGCCCATGTACGAGTCTACTGCGACATTATGGATCGGCATTGGCAATCTTGGATATTTAACTAACAAATGCTCTGATACATAATACGACAATAAGGTTTTACCTAAAGTGTTTAACCCGAAATTATTGGCCAACCCGTCGTATTTCTTCAAATTCAAGGCTTGTGATAAGGTTGACAACGTAAATGATGCTGGGAGATTTAATCTTGAGTGCAAAGCAACTAATGGTGGTGATTGCTGTGCTGTTGATTCTGGTAATCTGTGTGTAAATATGGTATTCTTGTAACTTCCATAGTCTTTAACCGAATCATACTCGGTTTTAAGTGACTTGTCTATGCGTGATGTGTGGTACGACGACGCAACAACGCGACGACTTAATGCAATGTGTGGTACCTTTACCCTGGAGACCAGTCTTAACATTATACTAATATTTATCTACTACTTGAGAAGAGTATTCGTTTTCAGTACTTTTCATTAGCATGTTGATGGAAGATTTTTGAAAAAATTCATAAGTCAGGTGACCAAATACTTGATTAAGTAATCAGTTAAGTCTTTTCGGTGTATAAAGCAGCAAAGTGGGTTCGGGAGGATTAAAAGGTGATTCAGTGCTACTGATCTGACAATAGAACCATTCATTCTCAAATATTGAAACTAATGCTAGGTTGATTCTACATTTTAGCATATAATGGTTTGGAACGGGCCTGCAAATGAGTGAAGTGTATGAAAATCAAGCCCAATAGATGCAAAATTAAATCCATTGAGTCATTGAGACAACACGTCTAATTTAAGGGATTCATTCGTTCATATTATGCAGATCTGATCATTGATATAGGAAACATTTTATATTTGTGTTCGTTATTGGAATTGTCTGTTCTCTTTGTACACATTTTGCAATTCGATTTTGTGATCTATTCCATACTATATACTTATGGCTGATGTTCACTGTTAGGAAAGATGTTTTTTAATTTTCGACGGTCTGTAAAGGATACTCGACTGAAGATTGTTCTAAAATCTTCAATGTTAGCTTTTGCAATCGATATCCATTAGATGATCTAAATTGTTTCGTATAACAGCTCCATACTTCAATCCGGGGGGTTTAGCCACTTTTCATATTTTCATCGCTCTATTCAATTTCACAAATTTTCTTAGACAATCAAGACCGCTACGATGATATAATCCCATACCATCAATCCCCCCAACCGTAAGTCTCTTTTGCCGAAATGACAGTTCGATGTATATAGACTATATCGACACGTGACTATTTGATTTATGGTAGTGCATATACCGAAAACTCTATTCGACCAACCAAATTTGAAATAAAAATATTACCTACCTAACTAAAGGTTGATAAGTTTGATAGATATATTAAGTGAAATATAAACGATATGGCTCATTCCCCTAAGTTAAGTATTGCCGCCATCGGTACCATGTCATCGGTTTTCGTTATATACGCCCTTATCAAGTCACCTTTGAAATACCAATGGGCAAGTGAAAACAGAATTAGTCCAAAGGCTGACTTAGCCTGGAGAACTGCATCTCAAAAATGGCTTGATAACCAATAAATGGGTATTTATATGCCAAGGAGAAGTTGGAATAGGAGATTAGGAGAGGTTTAGGAAGAAACGTATAGAGAGTCCAAGTTGAATACCTGAGGGTCTAATTCAACCAATGTTCATTGTATCTTTAAGATCTTTATATTTTGCATGATTATATTCGAGTTAATGTATAGTAATACACAAATCTATGTCTATATAAGGGAAATTCGTAATTAGGTATCTCTTTTATCTACATTTGTCATTTCGATATCGTCTGAGCTGATTGTCTCTTGCAACTTCACCCAATCACTCTCTAATTTGACAAAACACCATAACCATCTTCTAACAATTTCTAAGACTTCAACCACTACATACCCCAAGGAAAAAGAATCGGAGCCAAACAAAAATGCCCCTAATTTATTAACCATGTATCGATTCTCCACTTCGTTGGTTATAAAAAGCTTAAAGATCCAAAGGAATCGCAATATGAAGTCAATTACTATGACGCAATAATACCCAAAAATATTCCCATAAATGAGTTGATGTGATGGCCTTAAAATAGTGTAGTTTGCTATTTTGTTTGACTTAAAGAAGATGTCAAATAATCCAAATCCCCAATCCATTTTGATATCCCAAATAAATGTATATGTAGAATTTAGAACTGAGCAAAAGTACCACCAGGAATTTAATTTGGTTAACCTAACCAATACCTCATTCTCTTTAAGCTGCTCATTGTTATCTGGAGACAAAGTTTGAAGTGTCATTTTAATTAATAAATTAATGATCAAAGGGCCTATGGCTGTACTATACTTGACCATATTGAAAAAATGCAGCACATTTTTTGTACATGAGTATTCATACCAACATTGTTTTATACGAATAAGCGTAGGAATACATAATATTATGAATTCAAGTTTAATGTTGTATGGGCTTTCAGATGTGTAATAGTTGACCCATACAAATAAGCCAATATCGTTTATCACTTTGCTGTAAGACGTTAACGTATCCGATATCAAAATGTCATTAGTTCTCATTGTGGAAGAGTTAATGTTTCCCAATAAAATTCTTTTCACAGTAGTATAGACCCGGTATTGTCCAATTGATTTGCTGGTAGTTTTCGACCCAGATTGATAGAAAACTTTGTAGAATATGTACAAGAATGCTATAAGAGGAATCATTTTGTACAAGAACGACACTATTATATTCTGGTTTTCTTGCTCTGGATCATCGTATTTCAATTCAATCACCAAATACAAACAATAGCCCACAAAATTATAAAGCGTTATGGATCGAAGTGTGGTCCAGACTCCCTTTAGCAAAAGTTGATTCTCAATCCGTTCCGCAGGTAATGTAGATTCAAATTCGCCTGTGCTCGGTAGGCGACGATCCAATTGTGTATAATTATGAGTTGAATATGATAAATTCAATAATTGTAAAATATTAAGTCGTGAATAGTATGTACACAAATATATTATTGAGTACCATAGGTATACACCTAACTGTATTATGAACAATATCCTGAAAGGTAATGGAACCAAGTCATTGAAATAGACTCCAGAAGCCTCTGACTGCTCAGCCATATCGTTGTTATAGAATAAAATAGTAGTAGCTTCATGGTAAGATAGCTGTGATTTCTGTTTACTTGTTCAGTTACTTCCGAGAAGAAAATATCACGTGCTCTGCAGAAGAAGATTTGACCGGAAGTTGGTTCGACTCTGTGAAAGACTACAGTGTACCTGAATATGAAGACATACAAAAGTGGCTTACAAAGAAGGACATAGGCCTACGGTGGAAGTCTGCATTAGCTAAGAGCCCAGTAAAGTTAATTAGCTAAGAAATCGTCGATTAAACATCAGTTGAGGCAAAATACTAAGCTTCAGACGTGATCACTTAGTGATTCACGATTTAGGTATGATTTAATCAGAAGTATTCATGATTAGCATGGAAACATCATAAGCCAGTTTTTGTTAATCAGCTGATATTCAGATCGTTTGATCTCGTTGAAGCAACAAATATTCATACATAGTATTATTGGAAGGGTGATAATCTATATTCATGGATTAAATAACAGAGAAAATAAGGAAAAGAGCCACAGGCCCGAAAAGGTGACAAAAATCTATAAAAAAGAACATCCTGAACAAGACTAGAAATGGTTTTCTATTTCATTTTACTGGTAATTGTTAGTAAATGTTAACTACTGGATTTGTAAAGTAATGAGATACAATTACACTTCAGAATTTTCAGTGTGTTTGGCATTGAATCGAATCGGTCATAGTCCTGTAAAAGGAGCCTCCGTTTGGGGCGACATCGTGTCATCACGGTAATATTATCTCATTCTCCTATGTGATAGTATACATACTCTTTGTTGTAGAGAAGTAAATAAAAAGAAGAAAAAAGGTGCAACGAGGTTTCTTTAGTACGCCTATTTTTTTCCACATCGAAATTTTCTCAGATGAGATTTAATGTTACCCGGCGCTAATCTAAATCGTAGGGCTTAATGTATGGAAAGGTCAGATATATACACAGATATACTTGAATTAAGACGTTGTATGTTGATATGTACTATATATGGACATTAAGATTATTTCTTCTTGCTAGTGAATTTTTTTGATTTTTCTTTTCTGGTATTTTCTCTTCTCTCAGCTTTAGTCAAATATCTAAACTTCTTCTTCTTGACTTTGTCTTTGTTTGTAGGTTTAGCTACACCACAAAGGACAGCATAATTCTTAGCCCTCTTTATAGACTCATCTAGTATTTCCTCAGATTTCTTCAAGTTAACATTATTAGCTTTAGCAATCTCATGCAAATCTGTTTGTTGAGCATTCACAATGGCAGGATTATCTATGGATTCGACGGTCACAGTTGTTTCATCGTCTATTATTGCATTGGAATCGGGTAAAAGTTGTTCTTCGTCTACTTTGTATACTTCTTTATGCTGAAGAATTCCTTTTGGAAGATTATGCTTATGCTTTGGTGCACTCGTGGAATTTTCATCCGTATTTTGGTCACTGCCAGTATCCTCTCCAAAACCAGTCCAGTTTTCATCATCTTCCTCGCCATTTTCTTTAGTGCTGTCTTCGTCTTCACTATCATTGAAATGAGTTATTTCCTTGACTGTCTCGTTGAACTTCTTAAGTTGCGTTTCAATGTCCTTTTTCTTTTCCTCTCTCATCTTCTTTCTTTCCTCTATCCTAGCTAACCTATCTTGCTCCTTATTATACTCTTGTGCTTTCTTCTGTCTTTGCAATTTTCTTTTATGAAACCCTGTCAAGTATTCTTGACGGGAATCTTTATCAAATACTACTTCATCAACCCCATACTTCTTGGCCTGCTTTTGGGCATACTTCTTACCCCCTGTTAAGATCTCTCTGTTAGTTCTTACAGGTGCCATAGTGTACTCTAATTATATAAATAGTAACTTGAAAAGAATTAAATCTTGTAATGAGCATCGCACTTCAATAAATTTTATCAAGAAATAAAAAGACTATTAAATATTTATCAACAAATTATTCTTTTGCATACATTACTAAATTAAAAATTGGATAGGCCATTTAGATAAATATTCCACATAACTATCAGAAAACATCGATATAACATGGAAAATATTGATAACGTAAAATTATTCGTCCAGTCGTTGGATAATTCAATAGACCAACTTACAGAAAAATTGGAACCTATTTTAAAGAAGTCATTAGAAGAGACAATAGCAGCATCAGATTCACAAATGGAACGCATAAAGATATACAATAATTACTCTTATGTATTAATTTCAGTACTATTTTCATACTTGAAAACCCTTGGCATAAATACGGATCAACATCCTATCATGAAGGAATTGACAAGAATTAAGCTGTACATGAAGAGATACAAAGATCTCGAAACTAAATTAGCTACGAAAGATACGTCGAAGGAAGATGCTGAAGCTGCAAGAACTTTTATTCAGAATACCCTTGGTACCAAAATAAACGGTGGTGGTGCTGCGATAAATTCCAATATGAGCTCACCAGCTATAAGTTCGTCAAACTTTACTGGCGTTCATACAAAATTTAGTGATCCTGAAAACAACAGTGACTCAGAATCCTCATCTAAATCTAATACATCTAAAGCATTAGCGAAGAAGAAGTTATCTCTGAAACCTAAGAGTAAACCTTCGAAAGTAACAAAACCACAAAGCAAATCTAAACGTTCGAATAAATGAGTATATAATTAATAAATATATTGTATATTGTATGATGTACGAATTAAAATAAAAACTTAAGTTTAAAATGATGTAGATGCATTATGATTGTAGAAATGAAATCAAATGATGCTTGTGATAATAAATATGATTTACGAATAAAATTCCTCGAATATATGCTCATCTTTTAAGTTTGCCTCGACTATAAAGTATACTTCCATTAGTAACTTTGGAAACTTCTCATTGAAATAAATATAAAACCCGTTTGGTAAAGGACTCATTTTTTGTTGCAAAGCAGGAGGCATATCGTTAAAATGATGATACTTATTCCTAAAGGCTCTTAACAAGTCCATAAGCTTCTCGGGTTGATATTTTCTATATTTTCCTAAATTATCCATAAATTCAGTATCAAATTTATTATGCCAGTTCCCTTGATGAACATTTATAGATATACTTTCCAATTTTAAAAGTAGATCACTTGGTGGGTCTCTTCTTTCAATTTCAAATCGATCACTTACCTTTAATAAAAACTCTAATTTTTTATTTACTGGCCAAAAATAAGGATGTTTCAAAATTGCTGATGTGTCAGGCCTCATTTTAGGATTATGGTTAATCATGGAGGCTATCAAATGTGACAGCTCAACATGATCTATTGGACAATTAAATTTCAACGCGGATAAGTCATATTCACCTTTAATTATATTTCCTTCCCGAAGGTATCTATCACCAAATGGATGAGAACCCTTTGTTAATATATAGAAAAACACACAACCCAACGAAAAAATATCAATTGCTTTAGTCAACCTCTTACCATTGACATTTGAAGTCGTCGTAGTTATGGAATGACGTGAAGAAGAGCCCACCGACGAAATCGTATCAGGCGAAATTTCCAGTAAATCATGATGTAATAATAATTCAGGCGCTCTCCAACCAGATGTCCCCAGAGCAGCATTTTGAGTAGTAGCTCTGAAGGAAGACTGATCAGCATCTAACTTCTTGCATAAACCAAAATCAGAAATTAATAATCTTGCAGAAGGGTTGGCTGAATTATTTGCAGATTTTTTCAAGTCTGCAACCAATATGTTTTGAGGCTTTAAATCCCTATGAACAATTTTCAAAGAATGTAAGTAATGCAACCCACTTACGAGTTGGTGTAACACATCGTTAGCATTAACATCCCTCAATCGAATATCCTTTGGGAATGATTTTGATCTTTCTATGATATCTTCTAAAGAACATAAACATAGCTCTAATGCAATGTATAAAAATTTTTCAGTTTCACTCAGTTGTGAGCAGAAGTACCTTATAACATTTGGATGGTCATCGCTTTCTTGTAATAGTTTAACTTCGTGGTTAGCAATATCATAAAAATCAAGTAACATTCGCTTCACCGCGACCGGCCTATTTTCAAACGTCCCTTGATATACTATGGTTCCATGTGAGCCATAACCTAAAATTTTGTCAGTGATTATTAGATTATTTTCAATTTGCAATTTCTTTGTTGGGATTTTAGTAACTTTAGATTTAACTAAGCTTTTAGTATTGATAATATCACCAGTGTCAATATCACTATTAGCGCTTTCTTTATCTTGTGAATCATTAGCATATTCTGTCGAAGCTCGTTTAGTTTTGTTACTTCGTTTGCCTCCACGGCTTCCTCTTTTACGTTTCTTTTTAGTAGTTGTATCCTCAAGATTATTCTCACTATTAGAATCCTCGTAATTGAGTTCACGATTTTCAAACTCACCTCTATTCTCATCACTATTACGATCAACATTGGAATCTGACTTCTCAAGCGCTTCATTCGGTGTGATAATTGTAACCTTTTTTATGGGTCTTTCTTTACCCTCATCAATGTTAATACCATTGTTCTTGGCATAATCATTGCTGGAAATTCCTTCGTTATAATTGTCAGGTATATTAATATTATTCAATTCATCTGAAGAAGATATAATAGAATCGGTAGTCTCAACATTCGACGAAGCCATAGCAACATCAGTATCCTGTTTCTCATTCTTTACTTCATCATCAGCTGCTATAGTATTGATTATTTTCTCGTCTGGAAAACTGTTTCCTGCCTTTTGCTCTGAATCAAGGGTTATACTCTTATCAAGGATGAAGTTTTTCAATCTTTTCCCTAGTTTTCCAAATTTACCGAAAGACATTAATAATGCTAACAACACCAAGATAACGATAACATCTTCACAGATTCTTTTGATAAGCGATAATGATGTGATTGTTGTAGAGTTATTGCTATCAGGGGTTGATAAATACTTATTTGAATTTCCAGAATCTAATAATAATAAATCTTGGCTGGTAGATGTTTGTGGTATTTTGGATTCATTTATTTCATCTTGCTCAGGTTTGGACAATCTAATACCATCTATAATATTTGGAATTGGATTGTTTTCTAAATTCTCCGGTAAACCTGTTGACTTACCATCTCCAATTTTCTTTATAGCTTCATCTTTATATCCCATAAATCGTGATATTGGCTGATACAGATTATCAGATGTTAAGTGATTGAATTTATGAATACCACGAATCAAGTTTTCCGCTATCTTATTAGACTCAGGATCAGCATCAGAAACTTGAAATGTTTTCAAAAAGTCTACGTTGATATCTGGTGAATTTTGATGACCTAATTTATACAATGCCATTTGATAATCCGATATAGGAGCACTTTTGATTAGTGTGGGATAATTATTGAAACTCATAGCAAACCATTCTTGACTGTTTGACGTTTTATTGATGAAGCATAAATCACTGTTTGCTGATTGTTCAGTAGAACTGGCTTGCAAATCATTCAAGTATTTTAATGGATGTGGCAAAACGACATAATCATTTAGTGACTTCATATTGTTGAAAACATCAAATACATTGACAGCCAACAGTGGCAACTTACTAATCCAAACTGGTGTTCCTATGTCTTTATTTATAGCTAGCAATGATTTATCGTGAAATGGTGTGAAATAAAGTTTGTCCATACTTTGCTGATTTTGTACAATTAAATCGTTATCAATATTATTAGGGCCCCATTGGGAGTAGGTTACGTTCCATACTATGTTTGATTTTTCTTTGGAATGGATAGACAATTCGTAAGTTGTCTTGCCGAGCATGATAGTATCTTGCTGATCTAAGTCTCGACTATGATAGTGTGTGTTGGGATTCGGGCATTTCTCTTCATTTCCAAATACCGACTTGATTTCTCCCGTATATATGTTAATAGTAAAAAGGGATGTCTTTCTAGTACCAGTATAAATTTTATCATCTCCGCTTAACGAAAATGGAGATTCGAGTACTAGATCTTTAATGCTAGTTGGTAGTTTATTGAGGCCAAATTGGGGCACAAAATAGTATAAGGATCCATCCTTATAAGGCTCAACAAACCATAAGATGTTAGATTGTGTTTTTTCATTATCATGATGGCCACTGGCTGAGCTATTAGTGGCTATTTTTACTAATGGCTCTTCTATTGGCAACGTCCACAACAAAGCACCACTATTTCTTTCAATGCCATGCAAGTTTCCGTCTATATCGCTCACCAAAAGTAAGTCCGTAAGCTTCCAATCTTTTATAGATCTGAAATCTAATGGTGTTACATTGGAATTCTCTATTGCCGCCGGTCTCCGATCAATATCATCTCTTCGTATTATATCTTTATTCACTTTCTCTAGTCGAGGAGAACAATTTATAATGCAAATATGTATGAAGAAACTAAGAAATATCAATATTATATTAAAATGCATATTAGTAGTTCAATTGAATAGTCTTTAATTATTCACCGCTTAATCGATTTAGTTCAGAGCTATTCTAGATTATTAGGATCCCTCTTTAAATTCGTTCCACTTTAACAATATCGGTGCCTCCTATGTCTATCTATGATATAATCTTCTTGCTATAGTAAATGCTATTATCGTCCCAATTCTTAGATAATTCCATTTGATTCACCAAATATTTTGTGTAATGAAAAAAAAATCATGAATAGCGTGACAACAAGTTTTGCGACATTTCAAGATAATGAAATCGATTCATAGATACAATTGTAGTAAATAGGCAGATTCCTAGACCAATGCTTAGTTCATCAACCAATGAGTCTCGCCTAAGTCGAGAGAACTCAATTATAAATGAAGATACGTCAATAGATGATATCTTTACACATTTAACTATTCCACAAATTCAGAAATTGAATAAAGAATATAAACAGAATGTCACGAATGCTAAGAATGATTTACATGGTTTGGTGGGTAATAAATATCGAGATCTAATTAAAATTGCAGAGGATATTAGTAACATGTACGCAGTGACAAGTGAGGTTGATCAAAAATTGTCTGATTTGTCGTATGGACAATCGAGGTTTGTTAGTTTTAATACTCTGAATTCTTTTTCCAAGTATAGCAGCTCGATCAGAAGGAAGGACGCTAGTGAAGCTAGAAGAAATGAAAAATTGACCATTTTGAAAAATATCATCAACAATCAATTAGTGTCATTTGAAATAAGGCTATTATCGTCACATCAGAGACCACCATTGAAAAACACTGCTAACTACATATACTATGCAAAATGTTTTTATACGTTGGAATGCATTTTTGAAGATACATTGAAAGCCGAAAAACACTTGGCTGATAAATTGACAGCATTCAAAGCATCATTTGTAACTTTCTTGGAAGCAGAGCTTGCAAGCTATAATGCATTTAGTCTGACATCATACTCTAATGATGCGGGTAATTACAAACCGTCACAGAATCTTGTGTGGGAAGATTTTGTAAATATATCTAGTGGTTATCTTGTCAATGATGATTTGGATGACTTTGATGAGGATGATGAAGAAGAAGATGATGAAATGAGGTTGCACGATACAGATCATATTGAAGATTCGGATCCTGAAGAGACGTTGCACGAAACTTACAATAAAGTTTCACCTCCTATTATCAATTACCTAATTGCCTACATAATTTTGAATCATAAAAATGAAAAGATGCATACATTGACTAAGGTCCACGACAAGTTCATAAAATTGAGATATGACTTTTTAGACAACGTTTTAAAGAAGATTTTATCAACGTCACAACCAGCAAATACTTGTCATATTAACTTTTACAAAATTTTTAAGTACATTGAAAACACCTGTGATTATGTTTCTAGATATTTCAATACTGAAAAGGCTACCAAAAATGAATTGTTGAAAGACTTAAAACAAGCTACTGGTACTTGGAAAGCATCTAGCTTAATAGGATTTCATAATTGGATTGAGAATGAGAATGTTGAATTTAATTACGACTTAATTTTAATAGATATTTGCAATTCTGAAGAAGTATCTATTAATGAATTCCCTGATCTATTAGCCAGATTCAGCGATAATTTGATAAAACAGATTTCTAATGGTAGCGAGGAAGGCATTAGCAGTCTTTCAAACTCTTTTGTCATCTTTCACAATTTCATTATAAGTTTAAAGAAATTGGATGTTTCAATGATTGGAAATGGTTCTAATTCGAAATTAATCGAGCTACTCTCAAATTCCCTGAAAAATAACAACACCATTGCAACGACTTTGCTTGAGAATGTCATTTCAAAAACAAATCACATATATACTATTCTCTTCGACAATTTATCCTGCAAATCGAAACTGAGTACTAATATATTATCAACTATCAAAGGGATTGTCGCAAACAAGAACTTTAATTCTGGAACAAAAGGTCTCGAATTATTTTCATCAGATTTAGTTGAAACTATTGATACCGATTTAAACAAATATATTGACTTCGTGGCTCAAATTTCGTCCTTGCCATCATTATCCACCGCAAATCATGACATCTGTCATCAAATCAATATTTGGTTTGATACATATTTGGAATACTCAGATATAATAAACATCAAAAAAGATTTTGATTTGAATAGATTAACCCCTAGCAATTGTTTGAGCCATTTATCTGAAGTTCTTTCAAAAAACAAATCTTCTCTGACCGGAAAGTGGGGCAATTTTACAAGAGAATTGATGTTAAAGGAATTTAAAGCTTTGACTGAAAATTTCAACGAGACTTTATATAATAAAATTGATGATATAATTGAAGAAATTGGAATATTGATAGATGACAGTGAGAAAAATAATGACGTGGAGACCTTATATTACTTATTACGGGTTTTATTAACCTTGTTGGAGAGATTGGTTAACTTTGATAAAAATCAAAATGATCGGATTTGCAAACCAGTATCTGCCTTACTTGCTTCATGTAAAGATATATTTAGTACAATTGTCAAAAAGATTCCTTATATTAGTAATAATAATGAACCGTCGTTTATGGAATCGTTTGACAAGTTCGTTACTAATTTATTCTCAAATTCAAGTGACGTATTAAGTCTGGACTTACCTAATAGGCCTTCGCTCAGATTGTCATCATTAGTATTCTATTTATCGTCCACGTATTTGACACCCTTTAGTGCTGATTACGCAAAAGATTGTGATTATGGAAAATTATTTCTGAATAAGCATGTAAATGAAATGTTTACTGAATTGAAAAGGGAATGGATTTTAGAAGATTTAATTCAAAAGAAGGTTATAGACAAGTTGCCCAGCTCTGCTAATAATACTGATGATATAA
This sequence comes from Debaryomyces fabryi, assembly GCF_001447935.2. Classification (NCBI taxonomy): domain Eukaryota; kingdom Fungi; phylum Ascomycota; class Pichiomycetes; order Serinales; family Debaryomycetaceae; genus Debaryomyces; species Debaryomyces fabryi. The sequence continues at coordinate 31,031 of NW_015385536.1, forward strand.
AGGAGCCTATTAAGAGTAAAGATGAACATTTATCAACCAACAATGAGATAGATGATTCGTCTATCACTAAAGAGAAGTATCATTTGGTGTTTGCAAATGTAGTTTACTTGTTACAGTTCGCTAATGGTGCACCTATCAGTGACATGACTAATTCACTAATTCAAGACCATGTCAGAAAATTAAATGCAGCAACAGGAAACAAAATAGATGAACCATCTATGAAGCATATCATTAAGAACATTTCTGAGTTTTACAAATCCAATAAGGGTATATGTTTACCATTACTGATTTCCTAATCTATAGATTTATTTATTTGAGTAAGGTCATAATATACAATTTATAGCATGCAAAAATACATACATATTAATAAAGATAAATTTTTGAGCCACCCTCCTTCGTCAATATACTAAGGGCTTCGGGAGTTTCTTTTATATCCCAAATGTTTTGTTGTTTTTGGTCTAAATATGAATTGTCGACTATGACGATTTTGATCTCATCCTTGTGTAACTCCAGGTCTTCGCTATTTAAAACTTTCAAAAGTCTTCCAGGAGTACAACAGAGAATACGTGATCTAGTTGATTTGACCAATTTCAAGTCAACATCAAGCTTGTTTTTGTTGATGAGTTTTAAAGATGAGCCTGATATCTCACGAGTAGCACGGTGAATGTCACAAGCACGTAATGCTGACATTGATACTATGGCAATAAATTTTCTTTCTTCTACTTCTGGTTTATCACTATTTGAAATATCTTGACTTTTATCGTCTTTTTTAGTCTTTTTGTTCTTGTTTTTCTTATTTTTCTTGTTGTCATGAGAAGGCAACATATTTTTGAACTTCCCAAGAATAAATTTGGATAAATTATCCAAGCTACGTTTTTCTTCGTTAAACTCTGAGGTTGATCTGAAATCAGTCTTATTAAAGTACAATTCAGATAATTCTAGCGTTGACAAGTTGGGATTTTTTTGGCTTATTTTATTATTGATGAAATCTGCAATTACATCTGTAGATGATTCTTTTGACAAGTTTTTCTTCTGTGCAATGTCCATCTCCATTTTCACTTTCTTCTTTTCTTGCAACTTTGATGTCTTTGCTTTTCTCTTTTTACCATTATTACTTTCAGATTCGGTTTTGGCCTTACTTGATTCTTGATCAGATGCATCGTTATCATTTTCAAGTTCTGAATCTGGATTGATCTCTTCCCCCGAGGAAAAATCAACGTTGTATTCTAAACCATCATCCAAGTCATCGCCTACTGTAGATATGCTTTCTAATTTACTCATACTGTTCTATAGTCTTTCCGTATTAATATCTTTAAACTATAAATTTTTTTTATAGTGATGAGATATTGTATAAAAATTGACGCAAAAAAATGAACCTTCTTTTAAGGTCGTAATTAAATACTAAACAATAGCACATTATTACGGAATATTATAGAGTTAAGCTAATATGCTACGGTTCTCTGAAAGATTCATTCCAAAAATTTCAACTACGAAGTTTTACCAACAGAGCAGATCTATTATTATTAATGCTGATTTACAAAGAAAATTAGATGAATCAACGAATCATCCTGTTGTAGTTATAGGAGGAGGACATGCTGGATGTGAAGCTGCTACAGGGTCAGCAAGGTCCGGAACTTTGACTACTTTGATTACACCTAGTGTGGATAAAATTGGCACAGCATCCTGTAATCCATCAATGGGTGGTGTCGGAAAAGGAACTCTACTTCGAGAAATTGATGCATTAGATGGTGTTTCGGCTCGTATTACTGACAAAGCAGGTATTCATTTTAAAATATTAAATGCCTCCAAAGGTGCTGCAGTACATGGTCCTCGTGCTCAGATTGATAGAAAGATATATTTAACTGAAATGCAAGAAGAGATATTGAACTATGAAAACTTGAGAGTACTTGAAGCTCAAGTTGAGGATATTATTATTGAGCCCCCAAGAGATCAAGTCATTGACGTTTCAGGTCGAAACTTTGGAATAGTGAGGGGGGTTGTATTATCTGATGGCAGTATCTTAAAATGTTCTAAAGTAGTTGTTACAACGGGTACTTTTTTGGGAGGTGAAATTCACATAGGTCTTTCTTGTCACCCTGCAGGGCGTATGGGCGAAGAGGCAACATTTGGCTTGTCTAAGACTTTTCGTGATGCCAGCTTTCGCTTGGGGCGCTTGAAGACGGGTACTCCCCCAAGACTCTCATCGAAGACCATAGATTATACAAACTTGGCTCCTCAACTTTCTGATTACCCTCCACAGCCGATGTCTTTTATGAACGATCAAGTAGATCTTCAAGAACAGCTAATGAAATGTCATATGACGGCCACAACACCCGAATTGCATAAACTTATCGCTGATAATCTAGATAAATCAATACATATCAGAGAAACTGTCAAGGGTCCTCGATATTGCCCATCTATTGAATCTAAAATTATAAAGTTCCCGCAGAAATCTACTCACCTTGTATGGCTTGAACCTGAAGGATTGGATACTGACTTGGTTTACCCCAATGGTATATCATGCACAATGCCAGCTGAAATACAAGAGAAAATGGTAAAATTGATGCCTGGTTGCGAAAATGTTACCATGATACAACCAGGTTATGGTGTTGAATATGACTATGTTGATCCAAGAGAGTTAAAAATGACCTTAGAAACAAAGCTAGTTGATGGACTTTATCTTGCAGGACAGATTAATGGTACTACAGGTTACGAAGAGGCAGCCGCCCAAGGATGCTTAGCAGGTATTAATGCTGGTTTGGCTTATGCAAACAAGCCATCGTTGGATATTCATAGGTCAGATGGGTATCTAGGGGTATTGGTTGATGATTTAATTACCAAAGGTGTTGAAGAACCTTATAGAATGTTTACTTCACGGTCAGAGTTTAGAATATCTATCAGGTCTGACAATGCAGATAAAAGGTTAACTCAAAAAGGTTACGAAGCTGGTGTTGTTAGTGAACATAGATATAATCACTTCAAGAATGAAATGAAACATTTTGATTCTATAAAGGAACACTTAAAATCTCTATCATTCTCTGGTGCAAAATGGGCACCAGTATTAAAAGGCTCTACTCTGGATATGAGTAGAACTACAGTTGTTGATGGTTGGAAATTACTTTCTTACAAGGATGTGACCCTTTCAGATATAATTCCTCATTTGCATAACTTTACCTCTAATGGAGAGTTACCAGACTTATACAACCACGTTAACAGAAGATTAATGGGACGTATTAATGTCGAAAGTACGTACGAACCTTGGATGAAAAAAGAGGAAGCGCATTTAAGAGCCTATCAAGCTGACGAGAATTTGCTTTTACCTTTGAACTACAATTATACAAATGAAGGAAATTTAAAAATTTCTTATGAAGTTTGCCACTTGTTGAATACTATACAACCTGCAACGATAGGTCAAGCTAGACGTATTCAGGGGGTTACACCAGCTGCAATCTTCGAATTATTTAAATTAGTAAAGGGTAACCAAGCAGAGCTTGCAATGCAGCGAGAACCTAATTAACAAATGCATTTGTCTTGTAAATAATATTTATTAATATACATGTATCTATAGTACAATTATGACTGTCTAGCGCAAACTTATTCAGTTTCACTATCACTTAATATTTTAAAATGTCTTCTATCATTAGTTATATTTATCCGCCTTGGAACAATTTCATTAACGTAATCAGATTCGCTATCACTTGCGTAGCTCCTTGACTGATCTTCCGTTTCATAGGTTTTAGACTTCTGACTATTTGCCCGGCCATGTAAGTTATTATCAAGTGAAATAAGCAACTCCAATGGCAAGAATTCATAAGCCAAGTTACTTATGCTATCAACATCTTGTACTCTATTCTGATCACCAGTACTAAATTTAATCCTATTTAAATAAAGAAGAACATCTTTGATGTTAATTTGATTCCCTTTGTTGTTAGTTCGGTGTTTTGAATATGCTTCCAAGTCCGCTACCACATTCAGAATAAAATCATCAGACTTTTTCTGGATAAACTCATAGATGTCAGAAGATAGTCTCTTGGGCTTTTGATTATGTGTTATTTGTGAAGTCGTAGAACCATTACTCTTTGGAGGTGCAACTTGCAATGACTTTACAACATTTTTTATCATATTCATGGAAAGTTTTATATTGTTTCGTTCTGTTCTAGTTTTATCACTTCCTGTTATTCTAGTGATGTGGGCTCTAGTCATAGGCTTATCGGGTTGTATGACTGAGCTATCACTAATTTCATTATGTTCATTATTTCTATCAAATGCTTCCTCAAACAAATCGTTACTGAAATCATTATCAATTGTATATTCTTCATTCACCACACCATTTAGAGAAGCTAACGATTCCCGTTCTCCCTCTTCTTCTTGATTAGACAAATTTTGTAATTCTAAAAGGTTTTCTCTTGGTGTCGATATAGTTTCTAATAGATCATTAGGCTTTGGTAAACCACTTATATTCATCATATCATCAGTTCCATTACTTTCATTCATATTTGAAAACCCATTATTGTCCCTATTATCTAACTCCAAATCAATCAGGTGTTGATTATCTAATGAATTTTCTTTATCTACCGGA
>NW_015385537.1:0-35584 GCF_001447935.2 Debaryomyces fabryi
AGATGTGGTAGCTGGCTTGGTCTTGTCGAATCTACCGTCCTTATGGGTGTTAGTACCAGTGGCAGTAACAGTGACAGTAGAAGCTTCGTCCTTAGCAGCCGAAGCAACGGCTGCAGCAGATGTCAATCCAATTATAATACTAGATAATTTCATTTTAATATCCACCTATAAACTATTAGTATAAAGAAAAAATGAAAAAAAGCGGATTAATTTCATATTTAATAACAAAAATACACAGAATTTCCTTTTCCAAAATCTTTCGCACCGATACTGTGTACATTTTGCCGGTTTATCCTTCGCTACAATAAGCGCTCACCAGCACTGTATGCTCGCTAATTGAAAATTTTCAATAGGTTTTGACATACGATTATGTACAGATACAGATAAGTAATCTTGCCTGCAACATATAGTTTTAAATATTTATGCTAAGAAAATAGTAGTTCTGATGTCCCAATTGGTGATTGTAATCTTTTTTACCTACATTTAATAAGTACTTAATAAATAGTTTAAAGCTTATTGGTGAGAAGAAAAAAGAACTTGTGTCATATGATTATATAAGCTTTTGACATTCCCAAAAGATTAATTGCCTTTACTAATCGGGTTAAACTAGTCGGTTGGGTCGGTGGGATTAATAGCCGGAAATGAGGTAATTTATTTATTTGAGGTGTATGGATGTTCGTGCTGTACTGGCCTAGATATGAGAGATATTAAATTTATTAGAGATGCAGAAATATATACGTTAAATACGCTATACCAGAGATGAGAATTATAAGATCAAAAGTTATAATTTATAAATTATAAGTCGTACGTTATAGGTTATAAGATTATAAGATTATAGAGAAGATTGTATCATTACCAATGAGATAAATAACAATACAGTAGATTAAATAATTGAATTATTAAAATTGGAAGTTTTGTTGCTGTTGGTTTGGATCAACCCCGAAACCAAAAGCATCGCCATAAGCTTGAGGAGCAACGCCTTCATCATCAATTTGATCATCCTCCTCAGAAAAGTACTTTTCGATAATAGAGTAGGCCTTTTCGTAGATTTTTTCATTTTCGTTTGCTTGACATTCAAAGATCTTTTCCATACCACCAGCTTCCTCAATGTATAAGGCATTTTCGTTAACAGATGCATTTCTCGATTCTTTATCCATCTCACCCATCTTCAAGATATTTTCTAATGAGTCTAAAGTAACTTCAATAATCTTAGTATCAGCAACCGCCAATAAGTCACACAATGGCTTAATACATCCTTGGCTAACCAAGTAACGAATCTGGTCCGGTCTCGTCAAACCACCAGAAGAAGCATTCGATATCGCCCAACAAGCCTCTTTCTTGGTTTTGTAATCACCGTTTATCAACAACCTAATAATTTGAGGAATTAAGTTGGCATCAATAACAGCTTGAATTTGATCAGTATTACCAGCAGTGATATTAGAAATTGTCCAACATGCTTCCTTTCTAATAGTTTCTTTTGGAGAGTTTAATAACGGAGCTAATGCTGGCAATACTCCAGCGTTTATAACTATTTGAGTTTGAACATCATTACCAGTTACTATATTACCAATAGCCCTTAAAGCAGGAGTTTGAACTAAGGTTGATTCATGGCCTAATAATTCAACTAATCTATGCGGAATTCTAGCATCAACAACGGCCTGGATTGCTTCAGTTGTGCCATCAGATAAGTACGAAACAGCCCAACAAGCATCTACCAATGTTTCAGTATCAACAGAGTATATCAACTTTGCTAATGTTGGGATTGCCTGTTGAACAACCGACCAGTCTGGTTGAGGATTCTTACCTCTACATAAATTGGATAAGGTCCAAGTGGCAGTTCTAATCAATGACATTTTTGTACTGTTAAATAAAGACAAAACTGGAGCCATTGCATCACACGCTAAGACGAAATCTCTATAGTCAGCCAGGTCCCCTGCAACGTTACCCAAGGCCCATATGGCTTGTTCTTTCACTTCTAACGATTGAGAATATAACAATTGAACAAATAATGGTACAGCACCAGATTCAACGACAACTCTCGTTTGGTCTGAATTACCCGAAGCAATGTTGGTCAATGCCCATGCTGCTTCCAATTGTAACATATCCGGATGGCTATCCCTCATAAACTCCACTAACGTTGGAATAACCCCACATCTAATAACCAAGTTGATAGGTGGGTTGTGTTCACGAGACAATATCTGACGGAACTTCACAGTAGCCGCCAATTGGTTATCAAAATCTGACGCTTGGATCATTTCCATCATCTTTGGCAATTCTTGCTGTAACTTGTTGTAAAACTGATTTTCATCACTGTTGCTGTTGGCATTGAATTCATCCTCATCTTCTGAATCATTTCCTGCGGTCTCACTGTTGAAGTTTCTTCTTTTAGATAACACTTCTTCTCTCTTTTGCTTTCTCAAATCGACTTGATGCGTCTCTCTTCTTCTTCTCAATTCATCACTCTGGAAACGTCCCTTGTTCTTAAAATTAGTACGACGATATTCTGGAATAAATTTACTGGTAGTATCTGAGTCCATGATGGTTTGATTGATTTATCAATGGCGATACAAGCTTTAATATGCAATCTTACTATTACCGCTTTAAAAATTTTATGGATGGCGTTGTTTTCTTGAAGAAATGATAATTAGTTTTGTGTAATATTCGCTGGATGCCGATTACATAATCGAGATATACAAAAAAAAGTCCTAATACTACACGAAGGGCATAAATCATCTCATATAACTCCTATATAGCCACTTATAACGTCATTTTCAATGCTTAAACTCGGTATATCAAATAGAGTTTCCAGGCCTATAACGCTTATGCGTTATTTTAACGCATGTGCCGTACGAAACAAGAGTCACAATACAAGTTACAGACTGTCCGATTCCACGGTGAACAGTGATGAAATCATGTCAGAAAACGATCCTTGGTCCCCAACGTTGTTCAATGATATTGTGCATATTCGTAAACCGAATTCTATCAGAAACACTCCACTACCATCGAACTACAGACTATCATACCTGGCATTGTACGAGGCACCAGGAGCCAAGTATGTTGCCATGTTGAAAAGACTCACCCTAAGCTTTGCCGTTTTGGGGTGCTACGGAGCTAAGCTCTTCTACGAGTCGGTCCAGTTTGACGATATTTATGCCATTGCAACGTTGATTTCTTGCACTGCGCCCGCATACTTTGTACAAATTAAGACCCGGGACTACGTGACAAGGATATTCAGGTTATACGACAAGGAGAAACCCCAGACACTTGAAAACTTGTTGGCAGACGAAAAATTGATCATGGAAAAATTAAATGCTACCGGGGGAAAGACGTACAATGAACTTTTGACAATCACCGACAACAAGTCATTGAAGCTCGTAGATCCACCACGGTTTCCTTTATTGAGCCCATATGCATCGTGGGAGGAAGTGGAAAAGGAATCTGGTGTGAAGAGAAAATACTTTGTTGCTGATGATATTGGTGGGTTGAAAATGGACAGGCTTTGGGGCATTGTTGAGCATAATAGTAAGGTAGATAACGGGAGATATATTGAGCCGGAAGTATCTACTGATAAATAATTTTTTATAGAAAAATCTCTCTGAAGCGTTCATTCTGCTTGGAACCCCATGTATATATATATAATCGTTACGAATAACCCCCATATTGACCTCCATTAGTGGTCTTCTTCGGCTTTTGCAATCTCCAGATTTTATTGATTGGTAGATCACACGACCTTGATAAAATCGACTTTTCCTTTCACGCCCCTTCATATATGGTAAATATTGATTTGACATTTAAGCGATAAACCAATGTTTATCTGAAGCGGTGAAATTTCAGGAAGATTTGTATATATTGGACGATATCTTAAGGTTAAATTTGGAGATTTAAGGTTCAAACATGGTTAATTTTTTTGGTCCTCCGAAGACGCAGAGTTACTATAATCCAAATTCTCCGATACGGTCACATCCCGTTTTACGACACGGTAAAGATAAAGAAACGGAAAAGGATAAAGAGAATGATAAGGGCGATGAAAAGGGTGATGAAGACATAGAAACAGACTCGAAAGAAGAAAAAGAACACCAAACGACAGATGCACATATAAAGAAAGGGCGTGGGCATAAAAAAGGAAAGGACGAGCCAGAAACGGAAACAGAGGTCAATACTAGACTAAATGCGCTACTTTATCATACAAGCAATGAGACGGTGGATTTATACAAACTGGAGAATAATTCTTCAGATCTATTGGGAAGATTGTATTACGATGACTACGACTCAGATGCATTGAGTTCCCCTGATCCTTCGAGTCCATTGGCTTCCCCAAATGGAAGCTTTACACCTACCTCTGACTACTTTAATTCTATTTTGGCACATACTTCGGCGACATCACCTAGTATTGCGTCTACTCTAGGATCTCCATCGCCTTCTCCGAGCATCGGATCAAAGCTTATGGGTTCACAGTCATCTTCAGCTTTGGGCTCTTTAGCGACGCCAGGTTCTAGGGTTAGACCAGAAATGAAAAGAATTAAGTCATTTGAACGAGGAATTTCTTTCGATACGTCTACTGATAGTCATAGAAAATCGTTAACTTTTAAGGTTAAACATCCACACTTTAGATTTAGAAGAAATAACAAGACATTTTTGGCGGGGTTTGACAATGGCATAGAGTCGTTAAAGGCAATTGAATGGCTATTTGATGAGATGATTGTTCATGGTGATACCGTGATCATTTTGCAAGTTCTTGATGAGAAGCAACACGAATTCATTGACAAACGTCAAGCCAATAAAGCGCTTAACAAGATTGAAGTATTGAATACGCATTTTAAGAAAGTTTCGTTGGTATTTGAAGTGGTTATCGGTAAACCCCAAAAACTTCTAAAGAAGGCAATAGATGAGTATAGTCCGGCGATGATGATTATAGGTACTCGACATTATGGAGATAAAGCCAATGCAGGCCACTCCAAATTCTTCTCATCTAAGTCTTCCATGTCGAAGCACTTTTTAGAATGTGCATTAGTACCGGTAATTATAGTCAAACCAACTTACAACTACGTTGAATTACTTCAACACCCAATAGAGTCTGAGCTGTATTTCCAAGATTGGCTCAGCAGCATTGATATAAGCGGAACTTATACGAAAGACAAGCACAAACGTAAAACTAAATTAAATTTCGTCACTTCGTTAAGTCCGTCATCTTCCAGATCCAGTTCGTATACTGATATGTCGTCATTAGCACACTCCGAGAGAGGTAGGGCCATACCGTCTACGAAGGAAAACCAGCCTTTTAAAAAGGATATAGAAGACAGAGGAAGGCCACAGGCACCTTCTAACAAAGAAGACATTCCCAAATTCCTATTGAGCGAATCGAGATCGAGATCTAGATCCAGGTCCAAATCTAGAGATTTCTCCAGGATATTTGGACGTCATCATTAGACATTAGTAACGTATATAGTAATAATAATAAGTCTAACACTATACACATAGTTCGAGTGTGCGCGGGATCCGGTAATCAAATTTCATTAATTGACCACATTCTCACCGAGTCTCATGCATTTTGCAATTTTGTTTGCTTCACCCTTCGAAAATTTATTCTACTCTTCTTCAGTCTTCAGGTATAGAGATTTCTAATTCCATAATATGACACAAAGAGTTGTCGGGAACCCTATAATTACTTTTATTGACTTCTTGTCAATTGTAATCGGAGCATATGGATTTCATAGCACCATATTGACCCTACCATTACCACCGCATTTAGTTGATGCTGGACACTGGCAATTTTTAACAAATTTAAGCTTAGTATATTCACTTGCTGTATTCGTTGTTGGATTTATTGCTCATATCACCAAATCTGAAAGGCTCTTCAGTTTGAAAAATAATTTACATCCGATCGGGTTGGCTCTTGAATCAATTGTAACTATGGTTTATTGGCCATTAAGGTTGTTTTGTCTTCGTTTATTAGTTGAAGATACTTCACTTTATCCAATACCCATGTCAGCGGATTTAGCAATTCATTTAATGCCTGTGATCTCATTATTAATCGATTATCTTGTATTCATGCCAAGATGGAAAATTAGAACCAGGACCGCATTCGGTATTTGCTTTGCCCTTACTGCAGCTTATTGGTGTTTGTTAGAATACTTAGTTGACGTCGAGAATGGCAGTTCCTATCCGTATGCATTTTTAAACGTACCACACAACGGATTACGTGCCTTGATTTTTGTCATAGTAGGTGGTTCGGCATTCGTGCAGTTCTTACTTATGTCTAAGATTTATTCTGTACTTGTGAAAAGCCCACAAGATTCCACGATTGAAGATATAAGCAAAAAAGAGATATAGAATGATACATAAAGACTAGTGATTTAATTTTTTTTTCCTATAATTACTATATGAATTGTTATTATCAGAAAGATGTGTAGCACTAGCACTGATGTAGAGTGATAAACACAGATTTCAATCTAAGTGACGCTTGGTATTTGCTGTGACCCTTATTGAATGATAAAGAATAACATGGTTTATCAAACCAAGCCCAATAAACACAAACAACCAAGCAGTCCTATGTAAAAAGTCACTATCATTCAAGAAAGGATACGGAAATTTGGTGAGTCCATCCTTGTTTAAGACAGACGTATTTATTTCTATCAACGACCAATATAGCCCCAAAAATATCACCGAGAAGCCAAACGTGGCTGCGAAGTCAGTAGAATTCATATCTTGATTATTTCTTATCAAAAGTACATCTATAAGTAAAAATATATACGGGAATAAATGAATTTTTAAGTCTAATATCCATGAAACATCGAAGGATTTACCATTAAGCATATCAGGGCAGAACAAAATTATTGACCAATAAGTGACCGTTACAATGAACTCTAAATTGCAACACAAATTTTCAAGATTTTTAACATATTCTTCAAATTTCCCATACTTAATTCGAAGCACTTTCACTACGCTGGTACAAGTGATACAAATCATACATAAACATGTCACCAATAGTGAAGTATTTGTCAAAAATTGCCAATCACCACCTTTAATCAAGTGCGGAGGTAATGGTAACAAAATTGATTCCACCAATCCAGATACACATACATATAAGCCCCATAAGTTCCAACTTATCCTTAGGGCTAAGCGTTTGTCCAGCTCCATCTGTCTCTTCTTATTATCTTGATACTTTTTATCACTATCTATAGGCAAATTAAAAAATCCCATATAGCACGTGAATTTCAGTAACGGACTCTCAACTTATAATCCTTTCATGATAATTATATATCTATTTTCATTATAGTATACTACTAGAGTCAAGATGGTTGCTACTAAATTTAATATACTAGTTATGACGCTAGTGTGTTTTATCAGGGGGATATATAGTTGGCAATTTCCTTTTAAAATGGTAGACCATTTATCCCCACAAGCTAATCAATTCATGGATAAGATATTGGACCAATTTCAAGCAACATATCATAATCATGAAAAGACAGAATTTGAACATTATTCTACGATTCCGGATAATGAATTGCCAATAGAATTATTACAATATACAGATGATATTGTCGTTAGAGTCAACTTTACTGGAAATGATTGTTTAAGAAGATTTTTGTTAAGCAACGAAGGTGAAAGACGCCAAGAGATACAATACAAAGTTTGGAGTAGAAGTCATACACAAAGTTTTATTGATTTACAGATAAATGAAGATAATTTAATTAAATTGGTCGAAAGGTTTACCACCCCGGAGTATGAATTGAAGTACGATATAATCATAGAGGACTTAGCACAGAAGGTGTTCGAAACATATCCCAAAGATTATAAGAAACAAAAGAATATTAAGGGTAAAAAATTTGGCAAGAATTTTTACCAACATGAGGCTACAGCGGAGGTTGTTCAATCAATGGAAGTAGATGTATTTTCCGAATTATTCTTCAGAGAATATCGTCCCTTGGAGACTATCAACGCGTGGCTTGAAATAATAGAGCAAACATTCCCAGAAATTGTAACGTTGGAAGATATAGGACAGACTTTTGAACATAGATCATACAAAGTGGTACACTTTTCTGTGAAAAAAGACGGTGTTGTACACGGACAGAAGAAAACCGTTGTCATCACTGGTGGTGTTCACGCAAGAGAATGGATTTCAGTTTCATCAGTGTTGTATACTATTTATTCAATGCTTAACTATTATCAAGAAAATCCAACTATTTTTGACAATCTTGATTTCTTGTTTATTCCAGTCCTGAATCCTGACGGATACGAATACACGTGGAATGCTGATAGATTATGGAGAAAGAATCGACAAGAGACTATCTTACCGAGGTGCTTTGGAATTGATATCGATCATTCTTACGATTATCATTGGACATATTCTTCTGATTGGGCATGCGGTGAGGATTATTCCGGAGAAGCACCATTTGAAGCAATCGAATCAAAAATTTGGAACGATTACTTAAACGCAACTAACGATAATCATGAAATCTACGGATATATTGATTTACATTCATATTCACAGGAAATACTCTACCCATATGCTTACTCATGCAATGAAAATCCAAGAGACGAGGAAAATTTAATTGAATTAGCTTACGGTATTGCAAAGTCGATAAGGTTGCAGACAGGGAAGACATATAACGTTTTACCTGCTTGTCAAGATAAGGATCTGGATTTGCTTCCAGATTTAGGATCAGGAAGTGCCCTTGATTTTATGTATCATAATAAAGCATATTGGGCATATCAACTTAAATTAAGAGACAGTGGAAGTCATGGATTTTTATTACCCGGTAAATATATTATTCCTGTTGGTAAAGAAATCTACGCTGGTATTAGATACTTTTGTACTTTTGTTTTGAATGAATAAAGACCCGCAGAATTTTGTGCGATTAAAATTTTCAGGTATTTGTAGTTATCGTAAGCTATAGAATTCAGATTATAATGAGAGTTGTTATTCAAAAAGTTAAGCAAGCATCTGTAGTCGTAGATGATAAGGTCATCTCATCGTAAGTATTTGCAAATAATAAACATAAGCTACAAATGAATTGAGATTAACCGTGAAAGAATTAATAAGGGTCTAATGATTCTTGTCGGAATTTCAACCAAGGATACTTTGGAAGACGTAACTAGGCTAACAAAGAAATTATTGGGACTTAGAGTTTTGAAGACATGTCTAATCCACCACTGACTGAATCTGTACAAAAGTGGAATGGAAAACCATGGGCAAAAAGCTTACTTGATGATCCATCCTTGTCAGTTTTATCTGTGTCCCAATTTACGCTCTATGGTACTATAAAAAAGGGAACGAAACCGGATTTCCATAAAGCAGCTAAAGGTATGGATGCCCGAAGCTTGTATGATGAACTATTAAACCAATTGAGAATTGGATTAGGTAGTGAAGAAAGAGTAAAGGATGGACAATTTGGAGCTATGATGGATGTTTCCTTAACAAACGATGGACCAGTAACGATAATTTGGGATACCCAAGATTCATCTTTATAAATACCTGAACTAGTTAGACAATATTTATCACTTAGACAATTTAGATGCATATAGGTAGAAAAACAACAGTCTGTTTTAGACTCGATTTTACTACAGATAATTTTCACATTAAGTATTATTCTCATAAAATTCGCAAATTACGAATATATTATATCTAAAATATATAGATCTATTCTAAATCAATAGAAATAGCGAATGCAAATTCAAGCATCAAAAATAAATGAATAAAAACGAATAAAAGAACACCAGAATTAAATATTAGATGGCATTACTCACACATGAAAACACTGATCCGTAGGCATTAGCTTGATAGGAGAGGATAATACTTTGAATAGTAGCATATAATCCAGGTCCTAAAATATAAATCCCAATACCAATAAGGAATATATTTATAATAACTTCTACCTTTCCAACAGGTGTTGCTCTATGGAATATTTTAAACACTGATAACTTAGATTCACCTAGTTTAGAGTAATGTAAACGCTTCAACTTGAAGAATGCGACACCCCAGAAAACAAAACCGAACCAACAATCAAAAAGTGAGCACATTAAAGAAAGTAAATCGGAGAAGAAAGGAATAACTTCAGCAATAATGAAGGCAATGACCCAAAGAAAAAGATTCAAACCTATCCAGGTACCCCAACCAACAATAGTATGATTGTTTCTGTGAGCAGAATCTTTGTTGAAGATCTTAAGGAACAAGAATTGCGACGAAACATTACCGTATAACGAACCTAAGAAAAGGATTGTTGGTAAAGCGAATGAGAATGCAACCTTTTTATAGTTTCCAGACAATCCTCCGAAAGCTGGCGCAACCATGTAATCGTCACCCACATAGACATAGACAATAGCCCCACAAAGAGCGAATGTTATAACTTCACACAATGTAACAATGTACAACGCTTTCTTGAAATCCTTTGGTCTTTTCATTTGACTGATAAAAGATGGGTATGTGATTTGTCCAACAAAGGTATACACAATGTTCAAAAATGCAGACATTCCTTCAACGTAAGTGGTGCCCTTAGCAGGGAAAAGTCTCCAGCTGACAGCTTCTTTCAATTCGTCATACCCATTAGGATGTTCCTGAATACCAGCGAAAATCATCGAAAGAAGAACCGCAATGAACATAGTAATGGCACTAAAATATGCCACACTTGATAACGACGAAAAAGTCCTTGGCAAGGAAAGCAAAAAACATATTATCATGGTAACAACCGCGAAAACAATCGAACAGATTGTTGAATTATCACTAATAGTGTTGAAGTACTTTGCACCCGTCAAGACGTGCAATGCTTGAATTAAAGTATTATTAAGTAAAAACATCAAAGCAGTGACATACCACACTACCTTAGAACCAAAAAAAAGATGTTGTCCAATATCACAAACGTTGGTGACATGGGGGTATGCTGCAACATAGTCGGTGATGATCAAACCGGTGTACAACACGGTAAGCGATACAAACACTGTCAAGATCAAACCCGGCACTAATCCTAGAACCGAGTACGACCAAGGAAATGACATAATAGCCAAACAAATATACTCAGAGAACAACAACCCAGCAGTTTTTTGCCAAGAGCAATTCCTGTAGTTGATTTGATGTTGCGACTCTTCAATGATTTGTGCCTCGATAAACTCATCGTTGGCCAACTCTATGTCTTTTTCAGACATCTTTTCCTTGGCAAGATCTTGTTGTGATGCACTCAACTTGTCAAAATCCTTATCAAAAGGGCCACCGTACACTCCTGGCGAGTCACTAGAACTCCTATAATAACGACTATCTGGGTTAGAAATAGATCCCATTTTATGTCTATCTTTCCAATTCGTATCTAATCAAAATTGACTATAAATTATCAATGCAGTACAATCAACCAACGTAAAAGTACTGGTAGCGAGTGAAATAGTTTGTATGAACTAATTAATGTAATTCGATATACCAACTTATTCCATAAACCTTATTACTATATCTTCTAATTGTATCACAAATCTACAATTATAATAGTATAAAACGGTTTAAAATGCTTGAAAATGCTTGAAAATTCTTGGAAATACTTAGAGATTTCTTGACACTTGATATAATTTCCCCAAAAAAAATCCAGCGATCTTCAATACTTCACAAGCATATATATGGACATAATTATCGAAGGAGATGATCAAAAGAGTTTTCATAGCAGCCTAAAAGGGCTTCAAACATGAACGCAGGATTCAGAAATTTATGTAAAAAGAACTGTGGCTATTATAAAATAGCAATTAAGGCCACAATTGTCACATATTGCGCATGAGACATCCAAAAATTAGCTATAACCATACTTTAAACGGTGTGGCGTTATCAACACACGTCTTAGCGAAAGGGAAGGCGGATATGACATAAGATATTTCATCTGTCTAATTACGGCGAAATGAATAATTACCATCATCTAGGTTACGATAAGCGTTAGTTAAGCGAGTTGTAGCCGTGAGCTCGTAGTTGTCGATATTTGTGCCACGGCATAACAGGGTCATATAGGTATGCACTGTAATGATGCTTGTTCCACAAAAGCCCCGGGGTGCAATTTTTCAACGTACTGACGGAATTCGGCCGAGATTATTCTGGGCGATGATTTGCAATATAAAATTGGTGGGGAGTGATTGGTGGTTGAAAAGACGGCGTTAGAAACGGATGTATACCGCTGGGCCATGGAACATTTCCAGGTTAAATGCATCATGGGACTTCGGGAAATTAGCACCCTATAATCAACGCAAGTAATACAATTGCAAGTGCGGTTATGATCCATCCGTATTTAAGATTGTCGAGGTTGAACCTTTCTATGGGATCAAACTCGAAAGACGTGAAGAGGACATTAGTGGAGGGTGTAGTGCTGCTAAACCACGTAGGACGTATATAACTCAACAAACTGTAGTTTAAGCATCGTTGAAGCAATAAATTTGCTACTATGATAGTAATCGACACAAGAACGGAGTATTTGATTATATTCGGCGGTTGGTTGGTCAGCAGCTTCGAAGTATTCATGATTCTGTTATACAAATGCATAGGATTGATTCCAGCTTAGACGGTCTGTTTGTATATGGATTTTGCGAATGGCGGTATAGTAATATCGACGAAATATTTCGTGGAATTGGTATTTTAAATTATGCGTGCCAGAACTTAATAGCACGACTCGGGGTTTGGTAAGAAATCGATGCTCTTATTGTCTTGACTAGCTTACTTTCTAGAAAAGTTCTAGGAGTAAATAATTTGAAATATAGGACTTGTAGTGACGAATATTTGTAGATAATTTGGATTAAATGAATCGGTCGCTTTTTGATCGTCGATTAGCTCGAGTCACCGAATGCACAACCACGAATATATATTTTATATTTACCATAATAACATTCTAGATACTTGATAAGGACATCAGATAATTAGCATATCATTCTTTATAAATTCAACCAAGACCCTCCAACGCCTTCTTAAAGTGACATATAGAAATATCGTTAGAACTACGTAGCTAACCATTATCATTCCGCTAAGCATACTAGCCACCACCATCCGAATCATACTATACACTATATCTAATCCACAACATAGAAGTTTTACTAGTAACCATATATTACTATCCGGTACTTCGTTATATACAGAGTTAATTGCACTTATGAACGGAGGATTAAACATTTCAGGGTGAATTATAATCATTATTGGATTCCTAACATTAATTAAATCCTGTCGTATATTCCTTGCAAACTGTATGAAAATCGTATTGGAATACATATCTTTACTATATATATTGGTTATTCACATTCGTTCGTGCTTTCTGACGTTATCCTTATTGCAATGAATAAAAGAACATATCAGTCCGATAATACTGGTAAACGGCGCCGAGTGGACATTTGTATACTAAATTTACCTACCGATATTTTAATTATTTGTTTTCAACAATTATCGCCCATTGATATTACAAATCTTTCATGTGTGAATAAGCAACATCGAGAGGAGCTAGTTCGTTTTGCTTTCAATAAAATAAAATGTACGTGGTACGATTTGACAAAGCTAAAACCGTCTTCCATCATTGTCGGACTCAATCGATTTATATCGCAAGTACGTATAGTGGATAGCTATTCCTATGGCGAATGGCAAATTGATATTTTTCCTATTTTACGGACGTATTTTCCCAATTTGTCACGACTTCTAGTCAATTCATCCAGTTCCTCGAATTGGCTAAAATATAGAGAGAGTGCAGATATTGCTGGTTTAACACTATACTATGAGGCAGGACATCATGAATCGGAGGCGGCTGCTAATTTGATCTCCAGTTCCAATAATCCTAAACGTATCAGCCATAAATTGGCATCTACCAATGTAAAACTCTTCAATCTGTCTCACCTAGATAAAATGCCTAATTTGACAACCTTAACACTCAATAATTATCACTTCAATTGGGAGAATGAAACAGGCTTACACCTTACTCATCTAAGTAAGTTATTCCTTGTTGATTGTACTTGGGAATACCCCTTTGATTTAAGTCAATTTAATATTAATAACTCGTTGAATAAATTATTCATCCAGTATACAAATAATAACTCATTCATATTACTGGAACGATTTACCAAATTCCTAGAAAATCCTACAAATTCTCAATATACTGCTATACAAGAATTATCAATTTTATTTACCAACTTTGATCAGCTGTGGCTAAAACCTTTATCAACCAAACAGTTGGCCAGATTTATTGGAAATCACTTCCCTGATTTAATATATCTAAGGCTCTCTGGGTGGCTCTTAAATTTGAAAAATTTCAATTCTTATATGAGTTTACTTGAAGACAATAATTTGAAAGTATTGGACTTATGTGTTACCGATTCCTCATCTACACCCAATAATGACAAATTAATTCGTGATATTCTTCAAAACTCAAAAACCCATTTTCCTTGGATGAAATTGGTGTTACGAACTTCACTCCACCATTTGTCACACCACTAATTTCTGCTACATAGATAGCTTATCCAACTCTTTATCTAGCTCTTTTGCATCCTTTAATTTTATCCTGTATATAAAACGAAATGTATTTCATTTCAACAGATTTGACTTACAGACCTTAATCTTAATCATTCATCATGGTACAATTAATTGCTGCATTGTATGTGGTGCTAGGCGTGTTGCCGTTTCTAGTTACTGCAAACACTGAAACGTATTTGCTACAAGTTCCCCATTATTTTAGTATTCCTTCCCACCCCAACGCCATAAATCCTCACGACTTGCATCATCGATCTGTTCATACTTTAAATAAGACCCATTCAGTTTTATTAGATTTTCCCATCCGAAACATTCCACCATCCGATAATATCTCCAATGCTGTATCATTGGTCTACAATCCACTATTACATCCGCCACAAAAGCTCTTGGTTAGATTGAATAATTACCATGATGAAACTTTTAAATCAGACGATTTGCTCTACATAAAGATATGTTGGCCCGCCATTACTCCAGTTGATTTTCGCATTGATCATTCCTTTTATAAGTTATCTGACTTGCGCTTAGAACATACTGAAGACCCCTTCGACATATACCTTGAAGTTGAAATTTCAAGTGACATCCATACCTACAGCACTCAGTATTACGATTCTATCGAGGAAATTCAATTTCAGCTCTACATTACAAAAATGCCTTGTAAATGGATTCCAATACCATTGGAGTTGTATGCTTACATAGTCTACATGGTAGATCTTTCCATCTTACTAGTAACCATAGTTCCATGGCTCTTCGGTATACTATTTACGTAGACCAGCTAAAAGTACAATATTTGGTCACGTGATACTATTATCTCCTTAAAACTGGTCAGTTAGAATTCGATAGCCATTATCTATATAGAATCTATTACCATCTAGGTTATTGAACAAAGAATTTAGTAAATAAATATGTCAATGCATGAAGATGATCCCTTGGGACCACCCAAGAATACACAGGGGTTGGATTTATCTAAATTATCTCCTCAAGAATTAAGAATTTACAAGATGTACGGGAAATTACCCACGACTCAGCAAATATTGACTTCTAAATTCCAAGATAAAAAATACTTTGACAGTGGAGACTATGCCATGCAAAAGCAAATGGGATCTTCGAATAAGGGTATTCCAGGCGGAATTCCTATGAAGCATCCAAACGCTGAGAAGGTGAAAGAAATTTATAATAGAAATTCGATCAGTGGCAGTAATGCGGGTATATTGTACAACGGTAAGCTGAGTTTGCTTAATGAATCGACTCCAAATAGCGCAGGAATAGAGGAGGAGGAAGAAGGTGAGACATCAAAATGAATGATAGTGGTCAGTCTGACAATCGGCAAGCGTGCGATTGAGCGATTGTTCATTAAAACAGAATCGGTGATTAGGCCTGTGGCATATTGACGAGTTGGTTTGCCGGTCATATTTATTTCGAGGCAGAATTGGTCTTGCTAAATAAGCTTGTTCTAACTTCTTGCATAACTTACGCTGCTTGTGCTGAGAGTTTCTATCGTACACCATTTCACTCAAACTTTCGAATAAAGGTTTCGTTAGTATGCGTATCAGCAAAGATACGTATTCAATTATGATTTTTGTTATTGTTTGACATTTTCTCATGACGTAGTCAAAATATCGGTAAATTATTACCATTCTATATAGCCTAATTAATTCAATATACTTGCAAATATGAAAAATCAAATTGGTATTTATATGTATCCTGTACATTAAGTAATAAATCATATTAATTGATATTTAGTACTGCTTTCCAAGCTGCAGAGCCTATTAAGAGATATGATCAAAGATGGCAGAATCACCAACTGTCAGTTCAATGATCATATTGATGAGTTTAATGAACTTTTATTGCAAAATTTAAGGTTAGTTACATCGAATTCGAATTCAGAAATATCAGATGCAAATTTTGATATTATCAATAATTATAAAAAGGAATTGAATTTAAACACGAAGATCCAGAAAAAGATTTACATGCTAACAAGAATATGTATTTCTGGATTTTCTTTACCTACCAGTTTGCTTGTCGATTTCACGATATCATATGACGATTTTTATATGGTTCCTGTATTATATTTCCGTGTATTTCAAGATAGCAGTAGATCGATTGGAGGAAATATAGATGAAGCAGGAGTAACTCCAATTACGTCTACAGAAGAACTTATTTCTAACTATTATTCAGTTTTAAACTTAAACGATGATCTGAATTTGGGTCCAACCATAACTTTGGATTCACATCATTTAATATATGACAGCAGTGTCTGGTTTTACATACATCCTTGTGAAACTTTACGTACGTTAAAAGAATTTATGGAAGCTGATAATATTCTGTTCACTTGTGATAGTGAACAGGCTCAAGTTCTAAAATATCTATGTATTTGGTATGCAACTTATGGTCTTGGTGGAATATTTCCATCCATCAGTTTAAGACTTAGTCTACAAGTGTAATAATGAACCTATGTGTTATTAATGTAAATAACTAAAACATATTAAATAAACTAAAATCTGTATGATGAATAATGTAAGTGAAGAAAAAGATGCAGCCAACTATGGTAAGAATTATGAATATCTATTGTTGAGGTTTAGCTTCAGTAAACATACGACATGGGTAATTGTCGGTAAACATACCATGTTGAGGTTCTTGCAAAATGGTCCAGTGAAACTTCTTTAAAGATGGAGCAACAATTGGTTCACCTTCCTTACCCAATAATTCACCCCTAAGAACGGATGGGGAAACAGAGTTTAAAGTGGTGGACAAACTGACTTCTTGGGATGGATCAATAAATACAGATAATTCCTTGGTACCTTTGTCTCCGATGGAAATTCTTGGGTTTTCTGCCGATCCTAATTGCAACAATCCCGAAACCTTGGTTTGGTTGAAGCCGTGTACTTGAGGATAGTTTCTTCTGTAATCCCTCTTATAAAATGGGTTCCCCTTGATATCACCAGCTGGGAAGGTTACAGGGTTTCCGTAGTTCTTCCCGTCTTCGATACGATCACCTGGAGGTGACTTTCTGTAGAGCGAAACAATTGGGTTACCTGAAGATCTGTTTGGGACTAAGGACAATACCTTTCTTAATTTTTCCCAGACACCGGTCGAGCCAGTTGTGTATTTCTTCCAGACTGGAACAGGACCTCCTGACATTTCTTAGTAGTTAGATATTATATTGATATCTTTCAATTATACCTAGTATCGTTTTGAATTATTCGCTAAGTTGATTATTGGATGAAATTTATTTAATGTTACACAAAACCATTTTTATATTAACCAATCAATTTGGTTCCAACAATAATGCACCAGTATATATAGGAAGTACTAGCAGCGCAAGATCTACACCCTTACATCGCATTCGAGGATAAGGTCAAGCGTTTGCAACTGGTTTGTGGAAATTATGCATTGAAATTTAAATTGTATAATATATAAAGTATATAGGGCAGATATTTGCATCTAAGCAACATAAATTATTAAGAATATAATGTTCGACAGAATAAATATGACGTAGGTTACAGTCAATGTCCAAATAACCCTCTTCCAAGTTTACCAAAAATAATCAAACCGCAAAAGAAAAAACTTCCAACGTATAACCAAATTGCTATAAAATCATCATCTTTGCCTATTTGAAAAAATTGATTTGCATATTGCACCACCAATTCATAGTTTTGCATGTATACGCACAAACAAGCTAAAGTTGCAATCAACAAACTGGATAAGAACCCGCTTATGGTACCATCCAACAATAACCACAATCCAGGGTTCAACAAGGACCAGATCATCAGTACCTGCAAAGATGAGCTCCATTCAATCTTACGTACGGCATATGAAATACCCAAAAACGTAACCAATGCTCTTACTAAGTCGTTGAATAAGTGTGCGTCCCTGTTTCTACTTGAATTAGGATCTGAAGATAATAATCTCTTGGTCAAAGACGCTGGAAGAATGCAATCCATCATGGGATGAATGAGACTCATAATTAATCCCTGGATTGACAATGCGAGAAAGTTGTCTATCCAATTAATTGAATATGTGTTTGCTGTTGTATAGCTTGAAAATGGTTTCAATTTATGAATAAAGTTCGATAAAAACATATTAGTGATGAACAATGGTTCGTATGTCAATTTGCTCACTTGAATATGGTTATTGTGGATATGTTTGGACGTCTCGTTGTATAAATAAGCAGCTCCCGCTAATATCACTACCTTAATAAAAGTCTTGATCCATCTAATAATAACTGGCACTTCTGTCCTTCTGGAACCCTTCGGACCACTCGCCACAGGAGATTCTCCATCAATGTTTTGTTTTCGAGGTGAATTTATGTATAACTTTGAACCTTCGATATATTCATCAACATCTTCACTTTCTTTGTTCAAATTAAGTAACGAATTATCATTGTAGATCCCGTACAAGGATGGTTTTGTCAAATTAACTACTGAATCTGTTTTCTCCATCACGTTCGGTGTAGATGTTCCTGAATTCGAGACAGAATTTAGCATGTTCTTGAGGCTGGTACTAGAAAATACTCTATTTTTAAATGAATTGGGAGTCGAAGCTGACATTTTCTATAATTTTATTATTATTTATTATTATAAAAGGATTATGTAAAGAATACTACGTTAGAATTGTTCATTCATTTCCTATCTATTGACAATTTTAAATCCGCATTAATGTCACGCGCTATTTTTATCGACCCATAACTCTACAGATAAATACTGAATTAATATACATAATTGTTCAATGCTTGTTAAATAAATCTTCGAAATTAATCGATTTAACCGTCTTCTTCATCAATTCTTGTTGTTCACTATTTTTTGATGTTTTTTTAGCATTTTTTGCAGTCTTACTAGAGTCTTTTAAGGCATCCTTCTTTTTCTCACTTTTTCTTCTCTTGGATTCCATCTTAGCCTGCTCAGATGTATTCTTGTTAGATATTTTTGTACTGCTTTCTCGTTGTGTTACTTGGGTGTGGTTCTGTTTTGAATCACCTTTCGGTGAGCTATTTTGTTTCACGTGGGTTGTTTCTTGTGCCAGATTATCTGTTTTCGGTTGTACATTAATGGATTCGAGCGATATTTCTTCGTTTAGCAACGGCAGAGGATTCGAAACATGGATCTTGTCACCTTTTTTTAATATTTGATCAAAATCCAAGTCCGCCACTAGCTTTCTTCTTGGATACTTATCGCTGTTTCCCTCGTAAATGAAGGTTCTTCCATATGACGGTGAGACCGAATACTGTATGGGTTCGTTATTGTCCTCTTCTTGAGCATCTGTGACAGTAAACATATGTTGAGTTTTGTCGTCAAGTGACGGTAGAAGGCTCGGAACAGATTGTTTGGTGTCTACGGTACTCTTCTTTCCTTCGTCTTCAGCTAGCCGTAATTTACTTGCATTCATTATTGTAGGATCAGTTGTGGTGGTTACTTGCATAATTGACGTGGTGCCTTCTTGAGGTGTTTCCTTTTCGCATCCCTCGATGACAATAATTTCATCTTCTTCGATCAATTTTCCATCGTATTCTTCGTTGGTTAAGTCTATAACTTCTTTGTATTCTGAATCTTCCTTGTCTAGCAAGTTTTTCTTACTCGGCGTTTGGTGCGGTTTCAGCCTACTCTCGGCTTGTTCTCCATTTTCGTCTTCTTCTTCTTCAACCATTTCAATATCCAAATCATCGTTATCAGGTTCGATATCCTTGGTATCAGCTCCTACTGTAGGACACCACTTTGAGTCTTTGAGACGTCTTTCGGTGGCCTCCAAGATTAATCTGCGAAGTGCTGCAGGATCTGTAGGCATCTTAGATTTGTCCATTCGATTACTTACTGCCGAAGAGCCTAGTTTTCTAGACTCCGATTTAAACTTATGGGCACTTAGCACCGCTATTCTCTTCTCTCTCACAGAAATGTATCCACCTCTAGGATTATATTTACCTCCTAGTGTCTGTTCTTCGCAAACATAGTTCGTCTTCGCCAAAGTTCCATATTGAATATTTTCAAAATCTTTCTTTAGCCCATCCAAGAACTTGTAAAATTTGGCATCATGAGGACCGTATAAATTATGCGTCAACTCGTGCAACATGGTGCCTATTATATCACCCAACGGGTAGAACAGTTTATCATTCGAATGGTATCGAAGCCGTATTAAAATCTTCTGCCCCCGATTAACATTAAGTCCCAATAAATTAGGATTTTTAGGATACATCTCGCAGAGTGTTCCTACTTTAAAATTATTCATATGCAATATTGGGGCTACCAGCTTGGCTACTTGATGTAATAAAGAATTCGCATACTCTTGGTCTGAAAACCTCTTTAATGACCCGATTTTCGATATGTTTGCGGTTGGAGATGGTTTATCAACCGCCTTAGTCCGTTTATTGCTAGTCCGACCTTGAAGAACCATATCATACCTCTTTCAAAGTCTAGTATCTTACTTAAAAGTAAATAGATAAGCCTTATATGTTTTTAATTTTGAACCTGCACTTGATAAAATAATTTGCACGTTAGTGTTATCAGGATTTTTTTCTTTTTGCATCCCCCAAGGTATATGATATCACTTCCTTTCATAGATTTATCATCGAATTATATATAAAAATTATATGGCTGAACGTATCATGATCTATTCTTAGTGATCATGAAATTGGTGAAATGAATTTTTGTTTTGAATTTTTCTTAATTTTTCTTAATTTTCACATTTTTTGTAAAATTCTGGTTAAACATTACTTTATATATATATTTAGTTATACAGAGCATAATAAACTATATTCATATTGAAATTATTCTACATACATCAGGATTAATAGCTATAATAACAATCATAATCATAATCATTATAGGCACGGGTTTTATAATACATTGCTTTTGGGTCGTCCTGTAAGTGCAAATGAGCTTCATGTTCAAGCTTATCCAAGAATTTAATCATAAACGTACCAGGTGCAGAGACTATGTCTCTACCAACTTCAAATCCACATTTATTATAAAAATTAACAGCTCCAACAACAGCGTCAAATAGATTGAACGTTGCGTTAGAACTGCCATCGGCCTTGGCTGCAACAAACGCTGCAATGGTACTACCTAAAGAACAACCAGTACCTGTGATGGAACTCATAATTCTATGCCCCCCTGGTATCTGAACTTGTGCTACACCAAATTTCTCATCAGGCAAAGAAACATCATGAATATTTTGGGAATCGCTATTGAAACCTGTACCATCAAATACATAGTTCACAGCACCAGTAACGACTACAACTACTCTGAAATCCTGTGCCACTTCTCTACCAATTTTTTTTATATCAGCTTCGCTAACCTCAGCAACTGAATCCACCCCACGCATTAACAAGTTATTCTCATTGGTGTGTGAAACTTGATATTTACTGGTGAGCTTCCATAATGCCAGAATTTCACCAACATTACCTTTTATTACAGAAAATTGACCAGCATTAAGTAATTCTTTGCAGCATTCAAGTCTTGGTGTCGACGCACCAGCGGCTACTGGATCAAATATTATATGCTTTCCATGCTTGTTGTAGACAGAAATCGCACGTTTGAAGATTTCCATTTGACCTGCCGATGGTGTCCCTAGATTCAACACTAATGCAAGATTAGGAATCAGCGAAGCAAACTCTTCAAATTCGTCAGGAAACTCGGACATGATCGGCGATGCCCCAATTGACAAAGTAACATTGGCACTAAAATTTTTGACGACGTTATTGGTAATGTGGTGGATTAAGGGCTTTGATTCTACAACTTGCTTGATCTTTTCACTGGTCTTAATGTAGAAGCATTGATTATTAATATCCTTCACCCATGGTACGGAAGACTTTATAACATTTTCAAGCTCTATAGTAGATCTTGCTGCATTTTTGCTTGCCATAATGCATGAAACTACTGCTACACCATTTAATGACTGCCCTTGAATTGCTGACTGATATAATACCTTTGATGCATTACTTTCATTAATGCCTCCAATAGCTACGCAGCTAATATAATTGTTTCCTTGTTTTGTATTATGCGCCTTCAAAACTTGAAGCATCTTCCTAATACCTATTGGTCCTGTTCCTTGTGGAACCAGAACGTTTGTTTTAGTATTCGTTTTATAAACGGTACCCAAACCAACGTAATCGGCGACTCCTTCTTTACAAACAGCTTCTACTTCACTTGGAAAAGAGCAACTAACTCCAACAATCTTATTAGGTCCTATCAATTTTCTAACAATTGATGCGGGCATATCATCTTGTCCCACATGAACACCTTCAGCATCAATTGCCAAAGCTACATCAACTCTATCATTGATAATTAGAGGGATTCCTTTTTTCAAAGTCAATTTGTGAACCTGAGATGCTCTTTCAATGAAATCAAGTGTCAGCATATTTTTTTCACGTAACTGAACTATAGTAGCTCCATTATTAATAGAATCCTCGACTTGTTTCAAGAAGGTAGAACCTTCTGGAATCATAGTCGAGTCAGTAACTAAGTACAAAGTATAATCGATACGAGAAACCATATCTTATGTGTTAGATGGATGTATTTTCATCTCTCTTTATTGGCATATTAAGCAGATTTAAGTATGTAGCGATTGCGCAGTTGGAGATATATAAGCGCATAGTTAAAGTATTCAGTTACAAGAATTATATGGGTCTGATATGCTAAATGCAATAAAATTATTCTATTTTATATGTATTTATATAAGTATCGATTTCTCTGTACATATAATCAATTCAATGCATTGTTTCGTAAAATGAGTCTATTGGAATGTAAGTTTTTGATCCGTTTAAAAACAATATGGTTACATATTCTTGTAATATTTAGATTGGGAGATTTAGATTCTTCATTCAAATTAGGATAACTATGAGGCATAGGTTAAATGATAATTAATACTTTCCTTATCTCTGCCGGCAGAGGTCCTATTGAACAAAAATCCACATTATAACATTATGGTACTATTCTAATGTATAATTGAAATAGATCAGTTCATATTTGCTTCATCATCGGTGACTCCAATAATGTCATCCTCATTTTCGAAGTTGGATATAATACTGTTAAGGTCTGTTTTGCCAGACCCACTCTTTAGCACACTCATTAGATCTCGGTTTCTCTTGATGGAGTATTCTTCACATTTTTTAATAGTTCCGCTAACATGAATACACCTCACTATTACATCTTCGTCTCCTAGTTTATTCATTAAGGCTAATGCAGCAATCACCATTTGAAAACTCAGTCTACCACATCTTATTATACCTGTAGAAGTTTTATTACTGAAATACTTGATTGCAAATTGCATACCAGCCGTACCTGCTCCGAAGTCACCAAAATGGTCTTGTATAACATTACGTATCGCTTGTGTTAGTGCCTTCTGATTAATACTCGATGGGGATGTTCTATGCAAAGTTAAAAGTGCATTCTGGCGTGATTTACTAAAATTAATGAAATCCTCTAAATTTTCTCTAGAGCCACTCGTTTCAGACGTTGGTGGATATAATATATCAAATAAGATATATCTTTGCTTCAACCTAACCATACTTTTTATATATCTATCAAACAGATTCTATATTAATTGAAATAATATTTATAGCTAGATTAAATAAATTTCCGCGATGACATTTTCAGTCATAGTAGATCGACTAACTATATAACTAAATACTTTTCAGTAATTTCTCTGGCTAACATTGAATTGCCATTGATGTTGTAAATTAGGGACAAATTATAAGCCGCTTCTACCAGAAGATCGTATTGACTATGCTTTTTCAATTTTTCATGATATTTCAACACTTTTTCATAATGGTGTATTGCTGCTGAGGTTAAACCTATCATGTGAAACAACCTACCCAAATTATACTCTATTTCCTGCAACTCAAATTCAGATGCGTCCTTCTCCCTGAGTGATTTATATTCCAAAATGTAACTGATACCCTGAAGCAACTGTATATGCCTGTTATTACTTAATCTCTGCATTGATCTATGCACATGTGCTAAACCAAGAACTATGCAGATCATGGGGTCTTGCTTATACTCCTTATATGCCCTGTTCAAGTAAACAATTGATGAGACATAACTTCTACTTCCTCCCAACAAATTGGCGTAAACGTATAACAATTCAGGATGTTCACGACTAAGCTTAACATTTTTGAGATCAGCTGTTATGGTTGCCATTCCGGTAATTTTCTTACCACTGAGAATGGAATCGTAAGCTTTTAATTGACGTAGAAAGAATTTTTGATGATTGTAATTAGCAAATGTTTCCCACGCCTCGACTCCAGATGCAAAGCAACACATAAAGAGTTTATAGATGAATGGAGAAAATTGATTAGCAGACAAAAAGTATCGTATATACGTCATAATAACGGTGCCAATTTCTTCTTGTTTGATACCAAATATTAAATGTACCATATTCAATATAGTTTCTTTGTTTTTATCTTGAACAAATACATTTACATCCTTTGCCACTTCTATTATATGAGTTGCATACTCCGTATTGTTATCGAACCGAGACAATAGTATAGCATATTGAACAAAGATGGAAAACCAAATGTCATAACTAAGGCCTCTATATTCAGTTGTTGATGTGAGAAACAGCCTTGTATAATTATCATCATCATTTGTTATACCTTCATATAAGTTATAGACCCTTGCTAGTTTTTCATCTATTCGCATTTGCTTCTTGCGTCTGTACAACACGATACCCTTAAATGCTCTATTCTTGTCTCTTGGGAAGAAAATCCTAACGTTCATAAACATCTCAACTAACTGAGAAGCTAGTTGCATCCATGCTGTAACTGCAACTTTTTCATTTTTAGTAATCGCATCTTCTAGACGTTCCATACGATGGTACTTCTCCATGACTTTTCTTTTTGCATTGTTTTCAAGTTCTAATCTTTCTTCTTCGCTTAATTTGGAATTTTTAGATGATTTTATTAGTTGTTTGTTTTTAATTAAAGACAAATTATCCTCTTCAACAACATCATTATCCAATTCTTTGTGATTACTATCAGCCTTTTCGGCCCCACTCTTTTCAGTTGCAATTGATACTTCTTCTAACAATTTGACAGACTTTTCACTTTCACCAAGATGATAGAACGTTTCTGCAAGAGCCAATTTAAAGTCTAAATTATCAGGATCTCCATACAAAAGAGAACTGTATGCCTGCTGGGCTTGTGTATAATCTCCAACCTCAAGGAAACACTTAGCTAGCAACGAGATTAATTCTGGACTTTCATTTTGCTCATCGTTTAGGGAGGCACGAGTCAAAAAAGTTAAAGCTTCCTCATGAAAGCCATGGGCCTCCAATGCCTTACCAGCTTCAAAATACAAATCTGCTATATCTTCAGTTTCTTCTAACAAATATTCAAAGTGACGCATAGCTTCTTCCTTTTGTTCCAATCCAAGTCTTAGACTTCCTAACTTAAAACGTATATCGATAGGTAAATTATAAAATTTTTCTTTCGATCTTGCCTGTTGGGAAGGGGATAAACCCTTAATCACTAAGAATCTTCTTTTATCAAATTCTGAATCGTCATCCACTTCGTCCCACCATTTTTCATCTGTTCTATTTTGTATCCATCTTGCAACTAATTTTATAACTTTAATACCTATCTTCCATGAATGCTGTTGTATATACAATTCACATAAAATATTAAGCTCGGCCCATCCGAATTTTGGAACACTTTGTTTAGGCTGACCAGCTGGACTAATATTCAGATCCAATATTCTCATGTATAAATTGATAGCATCATTGATCCTCTTCTGCTCAACATAAACACTAGCTAGGTTCTTAATAATGCTAGTATCAGCAGGGTATATTTGATGGACTTTCTGGAAACCTTCCAAGGCCCGTCCATATTGCTTTTTCTCCTTGTATAAAAATGCCCGCTCGAGGATGAACTTTGCATTTTTTGTATTATCTGAGGCAATCGCTCTACCGTAACAGTATATTGCCTGGTCAATATGACCCAATTCGCTACTCAATTCAGCAACATTCCCCCAGAATTGACTGTCCCATGGGTGAATATTTGCAGCTAATAACCATGCATTACAACACTTATGCAATCTCCCTTGTTGCTTATAAATTTCTCCTAAAGTCTTATATGCACTGAAATTCTTAGGATCTTTCTTGATAACTTCAAGATACAAATTTAGAGCCACTTGAAAATCGTTTCGAACAAAAGCTTCATTGGCTTGAGATAAATTAATACGAACTTCTGGATCTAATTCACGATTTGTACTCCTCATCATTTTCCTTTTCCAGTATGACTTTGATGCAGAGGCCTTCTTTTTATTCTTAGGTTTGAAGTTACCAGCACTTCTAAGAGCATCTCTTAAGTCGTAATCATCATCCAAGTCATCATCTTGCAGCTCATTATCATCATCTGATGAAGTCAAGAGAAGTCGATCATCATCTCCATAATTGTTGTCATCTTCTTTTTCCGATCCCTCTAAATCTTCAATAAAGTCTGCTTGTTCATCAGAAGAAAAAGTTAAACTGATATCGTCATCATCATCATTTTGACTAGTTCTTGATACTAAACCAGCGGAATCTCCAAAGTTTCCGCCTTCAGGATTCTCAAATACATTAGAAGACATCCTTCTAGGTGTTGATTTCAGCTATACGAATATCAATTGAATTGACTAAGTTGATAATCTTGTTTGTTTGTTTTGATTTCACTAAA
This sequence comes from Debaryomyces fabryi, assembly GCF_001447935.2. NCBI lineage: Eukaryota > Fungi > Ascomycota > Pichiomycetes > Serinales > Debaryomycetaceae > Debaryomyces > Debaryomyces fabryi. The sequence goes on from NW_015385537.1 coordinate 27,099, forward strand.
CCACGCAGCTTTGGATTTTTTTATCTTTGGCGCACTTTAATTCATTTGATGGTATTTAGCCAGGATCAAATTTTCACATAGTTAATTATTTCAATCGGTTACATATAAGATAATTATCTACTAAAATAGTAAGAATGCAAATAGGTTGCTGCTTAGCAATATGTCAATTCTTTTTATTGAGCGTAATTGCCTTTCAGGATAAAGATGTGAACCCTGTTGAGAATAAATTTGAAGTAGATCTTGAAGCTACTTGGAAAAGCAGCCCGTTTCAGTTAAATTTACTCGAAAGTATAACAGGCTATAACGAGTCTTTATTTATCAGCACATTGTCTAGCATTATTGGGTTTTCTACCGAAGAAAATGAATCGGACGAAGAATCGAATGAGGAGGTGGAAAGCTCTCTGTTAAGTGATTCTCAAATGTATAACAAGGTGATTGATGCCTTAAATCTAGATGACACGTCCAAGTCATTCATAGGGTTTAATTTGGTGAACAAAGTATTCACTCCTCGTATACAAGCACATTATGAGTACTATAATAATGTCGTTGATCCACAATACTCCCCTAGGTTGAATAAAGAATGCTCCACGGATTCGTTCGGGAATAAGATACTCTCAGGAGAATCAGATAAACATCGGGCGTGGATTCTTTATAACGACAAGTTGTACTGCTCTTCTGACGAAGTATTTGCCTTGAAAACCAACAAAAAGGCCATTTCGGCAGATGATATTTTACCATTTGACAGAGTAATAGGTTCCAACCAGGATTCGCCTCTCTTGGTTTTATATGGAGATATAGAGTCGGAGATTTTCAAAAGCATGTTTATAAATCTCTACGAAAGTGCCAAAATAGGAAAATTAAGATTTACGTGGAGGTATATTCCTACTTCTAATTCAAATCAACGTGAACAATTAAGTGGATATGGAGCTGATCTCACATTGAAGCGAACAGATTATATTGTTATCGATGATCGTGATGTCAATAAAGTCGAATCTTTAAATGAACGAAATACAGCAAACAATAATTATCGCCTAGATAAAGATTTATTAAAGATTGCAAAACTTGACGAGCTTAAACCTATTTCCAAAGATAACACTACTGATTTGGGGCTAAAATTGACGTCATTTGTATTGTCAAATGATTATTCTGATATTTCGAATTACGAATTATTGAACACCATTTTGCAAGACTTTCCTAAATTTGCTTATTATGTGTCCCATTTGGATCCTGAAAACATCGAATCAGTTAAAGAAAACGTGGATGCTAATGTGAAACTAGGTATGTCAGAAGAGTCAAATGGGATATATATCAATGGATCACCCATAAATAAACTTGAACTTGATATATTTAAATTGGTTGATAAAGTACGCGATGAATTGAAGTTGGTGAATGAACTAAAGGCATTAGGATTTACAACTAGCCAAGGAAAGAAGCTTTTATATAAGTTTGCATTACTAAGTGCTGTAAAAGAGTCGCAATTTCGCACTGGAAACACTATTATGGGTGGAAATGAAAATAGATTCAAAGTCTATAATTATCAATTCACACCAATGAGTAGACATAAGAAAGGAGGTATTGTATTCTTCAACGACCTTGAAAAAGACGATGTATATGAAAGCTTTCCTTCTAGTCGAAAGGAAGCTTATTTAGGATTTGCAGCACAACACCTTAGACCTGGCCAAATACCATTATTAAGAGAAAATATTCATGACTTGATATTTGCTTTAAATTTTTCAGATAAAGAGCAGTTGAAAGTGTTTTTCACTTTCTCCAAAATAATTCTTGACAAAAGTTTACCTCAACAGATAGGCTTGATTGCACGCGGTGGTAATGAGAAGGATAAGACGTTAGCTAAGATATTTTACTTTATTGTCGACACGGCGTCTTTGAAAGAAGGATTAGCCTTTTTGTACCAATATTTTGATGCAAAAGACGAAGAAACTGAGAGAGAAATCTTGGCTGCTGTTAACATTCCAACGACATACAACTTTGATGAGTCGATTTACCAAGACGTTTTGGATAAATTTTCAATCAACACACCATCAGTTATATGCAACGGTGTTATTTACGAGCTTACTTCGACGTGGCAGGTATTAATGGGCAAGCAACTTTCACAAGATATTCGATTAATACAAAATCATATCCAAAAAGGAAATGATATTAATAAATCGTTAAAAGGTTTTCTTTTTGAGAACGCAAAATCTGAGAGAAATTTACGTATTATTCCTGAGGACGCTAGTTTAATTAAATACAAAGGAATAAACCAAGAATTAATAGATAATTCTATTACCTTCAAAAGCAAGAAGAAAGAAAATGGTGTGTCAGCGACATTTTGGTTAATTGGTGATATCAATTCTGTTAATATTTTGAGCCAATTTATTGAAATTTTACGTATTATGAAAGTGGAAAGATCATATTCCGTCCAATTGAGGATCATGAACAAATCTACAAATGGTGATATATTAGACGAAATCCAAAGTCTTTTCTCTATTAACCTGTTAAGTAATAATAATATTGAAAATATGATTTCTTTGTTATCTGATAAATTACAAAAATCAGACAATTACATGCCAGATAAGAACGTGATTCAGCTACTTGAAGATAACGGGTTACCACCTAATCATCCTATTCTTTTACTAAATGGTAGATATTTTAGATTGGACAAAAAATTCTCATTCAAGGAATTACAGCAACTTTTAGAATATGAATTTAGCCAGAGACTCAATTTGTTTAGTGATATCATTTCAGCTTATCCACAAGAGTTTCCAAAATCATTTTGTGAATATTATTCGTCCAGCCATGACTGCTTTGACTGGTTTGATTTGGTCTCATCCTACGTCACAAAATCATTTCACATTGATGATAACATGTTTTTCACGGATGTTGCAAGATTTGATTTTAGTTCTTTGAACTTAAATAATATTTTAAAAGTGAACAAGGATGAGGCTTCTTCTAAAGCAGTTGATGTTTTACTTATAATTGATCCTATTGATGAAAACTCGCAAAAATTAGTTTCCATTATTAATGCTATAGGAAGTTTTCCCTTTGTTGATATTAAAATATTACTTCAACCGCAAATTGAAGCAACTGAAGAAGTAAAAATTGGTAGATTTTATCGAGGAGTATACCCACCACCTATTCCTCAATTCGATAGAAAGGGCAGATTAGAAGTTAGAAATAAAGCCGAGTTTGAAATGGTACCAAGTCAAGAATTATTTACTACTAATATTGATTCGCCTGTTAGGTGGCAAATAGTGATAGATGATAGTCCTCCTGGAGTTGATTTGGATAATGTTAAACTATCAAACTATGCAAACAGTTTAATTTATGGAACTTACGTTTTGAAAAATATTTTAATTGAAGGTTTTGCTAAAAATGTCAAATATGGCATGAATCTTTCTGGATTAACATTAGACCTAATTAAAGACAAATCACATACTGATACGACAGTCATGTCTAATTTAGGCTATTTCCAATTATCAGCTAATCCAGGTATTTGGGAGTTTAAAATTAAACCAGAAAGCAAAAGCCAGAAATATTATTCGTTGCTCTCCGCTTCTGAAAATGTATTCATTTCGAACACAGATCCTCTTGATAGAGTAAGGGTCGCGGTAATGAATCTTAATGGGCTAGTTTTAAAGCCAAGGTTCACTACCAATCCTAGGTATGAAAATAAATCCATATTTGAAGAAGATGATAATACAGAATCCAAAGAAGAGAACAAAATTGGCAATTTTATGAAGTCGCTTTTAAAATCTAAAGCTCCTACAAAGAAACAAGCAGATATCAATATCTTTACTATTGCAAGTGGTCACTTGTATGAAAGGTTCCTATCAATTATGACAGCCTCTGTGATGGCGCACACAAATAAGCTGGTTAAATTTTGGATTATTGAAAATTATATATCTTCCCATTTTAAAAAGCTATTACCCCTTCTAGCACAGGAGTACAATTTTGAATATGAACTCATAACATACAAATGGCCAAACTGGCTAAGATTCCAGCGAGAGAAACAACGCACCATCTGGGGGTATAAAATTTTGTTCTTAGACGTCTTGTTCCCACAAGACTTGAAGAAAGTTATTTTTGTTGACGCAGATCAGGTTGCACGTACCGATATGAAGGAATTGGTTGATATTGATTTGGAAGGAGCACCATACGGATTCACTCCAATGTGCGATTCTAGGAAAGACATGGAAGGGTTTAGGTTTTGGAAGCAAGGATATTGGGCCCATGTATTGAAAGATGGACTAAAGTATCATATCAGTGCATTATACGTAGTGGACTTAGATAAATTTAGGGCAATTTCTGCCGGTGACAGGTTGAGAGCTCACTATCAAAAGCTTTCATCCGATCCAAACTCATTATCCAACTTGGATCAAGATTTACCCAACAATATGCAAAACAAGATAAAGATCCATTCACTTCCTCAAGAATGGCTTTGGTGCGAGACCTGGTGTTCTGCAAGCGAGTTTAATAATGCAAAAACCATCGACCTTTGCAACAATCCTTTAACAAAGGAAAACAAGTTAGAAAGGGCCAAAAGACAAATTCCCGAATGGACTACTTACGATGATCAAATAAAACGCTTGGTCGATCAAATCAATGAAAACGAAAACAGAAAAATTTCTACAAAAGAATCTGAAACCACTTCTCACGATAGCCTACACTATGAATACGATCAATCACAATCCGATGATGACGTTCATGATGAACTTTAGTAGCTATATAGTTTAGAATCGAAAACCATAGAATTACGTAATGAGTCATATCACATGCTGTCCTCTAATAATTTTTCAGGTGCGGTACCGGATCAAACTATTCGGAATAGTAAACGAGATAATTTTCAACAAATTTATTCATACAACTTAAGGTTGTTAACAGTTCATCTTAACGTAGAGATAAATAGACTATGAGAATCTCTGAAAAATTGCTGCAAGCACATTCAACGTCCAATCCACCACCGGCCACATTCTCTTTTGAGTTCTTTGTTCCAAAGACCTCTCAAGGTGTCCAAAATCTTTACGATAGAATGGACAGAATGTACGACTTGAACCCAATTTTCATTGATATTACTTGGAATGCAGGTGGTAGATCGTCTAGTTTAACTAATGAGATGGTTTACACGGCTCAATCGACTCTTGGATTGGAAACGTGTATGCATTTAACGTGCACAAATATGAAGATTGAGTTGATTGACGAGGCATTGCATAAAGCATACATTTCTGGATGTCAAAATATTTTGGCTTTGAGAGGAGATCCACCATTGGACGGTTCAGAGTCCACCGGTGATTTTAAATACGCCAAGGACTTGATTAAGTACATTCGTAACAAATATGGTGATCACTTCAATATTGGTGTTGCTGCATATCCTGAAGGGCACCCAGAAGAAGAAGACGAAGAGAAAACTTTACAGTACTTGAAGGAAAAGTGTGATGCAGGCGCTAATTTGATCATTACTCAGATGTTTTACGATGCGGATAACTTTATCACCTGGTGTTCAAAGCTTCGTAAGATAGGTATTGACATTCCAATTATTCCTGGTATTATGCCAATTTCGACTTATGCTGCATTCATCAGAAGAGCCAAATGGTCAGAAGTATTGATCCCTCAACATTTCTTAGATACATTAGAACCAATCAAGGAAGATGATTATTTGGTGAGAGCAAAAGGAACAGAATTGGTTAGTGAGATGTGTAGAAAGTTAATTAAATCTGGCTACGTTAACCACTTACACTTCTATACTATGAATTTGGAAAGGGCAACTATTATGATTTTAGAAAATTTGAATTTGATTGAGTCAGTCAAGTCTCATGAAGTTATTGGCGGAAGTGATTTACCATGGAGGAAATCTTTACATCCTCAAAGATCAAAAGAATCAATTCGTCCTATTTTCTGGCAAAATAGAAAATATTCTTACATATCTCGTACTTCGACCTGGGATGAATTTCCAAACGGTAGATGGGGTGATTCAAGATCTCCAGCTTTTGGTGATATTGATTTATTTGCAACTGATTTATTGAGACAATCGCCAAAGAAGGCATTTGATTTGTGGGGTCACCCTGGAACATTGAAGCAATTCTCAGAGATTATCATCTCATATTTGAATGGTAAATTAAACTCTTTGCCTTGGTCTGACAGTGCTATTGGTGAAGATTCGGCTATTATTGTCGATAACTTAGTTGCCTTAAACAAAAAAGGATTTTTCACTTTAAATTCTCAACCTTCATTAAATTCCGTCAAATCTAATGACAAAGTTTATGGTTGGGGACCAAAGAACGGTTATGTTTATCAAAAGCAATACTTAGAGTTTTTTGTTCACAGAGACATTCTCCCTGCTTTGTTACACCAGATTAATAACTACAACATGAGCCAAGGAGATTCTAACTCTTCTATCTTGACTTATTACGCAGTTGACCAAAAGGGAAAATTATCTTCGAACACTAAAGACGATGATATTAATGCAGTTACATGGGGTGTATTTCCAGGTGAGGAAATTTTGCAACCAACTATTGTTGAAAAAGTCTCGTTTTTAGCTTGGAAGGATGAGGTCTATAGGTTGATTACAGAATGGATCAAAATCTTTCAAAGTGATTTTGTAAAAGATGTTAACATTACTAAGGAGGATGCTGATGCGTTTATTGAGTTAATGACCAAATTTAACGATGAGTATGTTTTATGTAACGTCGTTAATAACAACTTCATTGATGACAATCAAACTATATTTAAGTTGATTGACGAATTAAATATTCCAGACTTAAAGTGAATGCAGTTTCCTTCAAGCCTTGCTTGTCAGTTTATTTTACGACGTTTGTCTTTTTGTTTCTTTTTGTTTTTTTATTTCACACAAACAGGATGTTAGGCACTCAACATGCCCCGTTTAAGATCAACTTCAACCTCGATCTTAAATCTTAATCCTACATTGCGTATACTTTTGTTAGTTTATGACGGTACGATTGAATTTTTGTTTTTTTAAAAAAGTTATATTTCATTTCAACAATTATATTTTGGTTAATTTTTTGGTATTTTAAATCCTGTGAATAGTGTGGCATCCTCAACGGTATGGTAGCTTATAAATTATATATATGTATATGTATATGTATATATATCCCATCAAAGAAAAAGTTAAATTCTTTTTATTGCAAAAATAATGTAAGGTATAAAATAGTAATACATTAACGAATAAATAGTTATATATAAATGATCAACGATCTAAAATAAGGAAAAGAAGGCAAAGACAACTGGCAATATTGCATTAATGGTGGATATTGGTTTTCCACTCCATGCCAAACCCTCATAGCTTGACTCTATTGCAATAGACGAAGGACGTGAATAAGAGTTAAGCGACGATGAAGGTAGTATGAAGGAGGAAGTTGAAGTCACAACTGTAGATAATATTGTGGTTGAGCAGTCCTGTTGATTGGCACATGAAGTTGATGTAATTTCTTTTGTCAAAGTGATAGTAACGTCTTCGGTATTATAACTAGATGTCAATAATATCGTGCCTTTACTTTCAGATTTGGTTTCATAAGAATTTGAACTTTCTTGCAATGAAGTATATTCAACAGAAGATGATGGTGATGGACTAGTGGAAATTTCTTCGGAGGTTACTGATACAGATTCAGTACTGGGTGAAGACTCGGCAGAAGACTGAATCGAGTTTGATTGTGTTGCTGACAGTTCGAGATGGGATGTTGTCGTCAAAGGACAGTATGTCGTATAGCTAGTAGTTCCTGACTCGTTCGTAATAGTTACAATACTGATACCAGTCTCAATTGCGGATGTAGTACAACTATTCCCGTTACAAGAAGTTATTGTGATAGTCGACGTTGTAGGTAAGTGGTCAGTAGTAGTTGCAGATGCCAGTTCTGATGTTACTGTTATACTAGTACTTTCAATCCGAGATGACTTTTCTTTTGTTTTAGAGGACTTCAATGATGACAGCGAAGACTTGGAAAATTCACTGGTTCTAGTAGACTTGGATAAAGAGGTACTATAACTTTCTGAAGAAAGATGAGTACTCGTAACAATAGAACTAACCACTGAAGACGTAGTTAAGGCAGAATTCGAGAATTCAGACAGTGAAATAACCTCAACAGAAGATGATGAAGTCGTAATAGGTACAACTTCTGTTATTGGGCAGTATGTTGTATACGTAGTGACTTGTGTTTTGTCGGTTACTGTAACTACAGTAATTCCAGTAGGTACAGTTGAAGTATGACAATTGCCTTTGCTGCAGGAGGTTATAGTAACCGTTGATGTTGTTGGCGCATATATTGTTGTATAGTCGGTTGACTCTTGAGTTGAAGTAACAGAAGTATCTTTGATACTCGAGCTGGATTCAAGTTTCAGGGTTGCAATTGAGCTGTGATTAAGATCTGAAGAGCTGGTTTGCCCAGTTACACTAGATGATTCTTTTGAAACAAATTTGGAAGATGATGGAGTTTTGCTCGATGACTCAACTTCAGAAGACGATGTCTTTTCAG
>NW_015385538.1:0-35325 GCF_001447935.2 Debaryomyces fabryi
ACTATTTATACACCAAGTTTTGCAACACTGATGTATAACTTTTGCAACACTACATATATACACTAAGTATATGTAGATGTGATCACTTACATAAATAAAAAGTTAAGGGCGTGTGGCGTAGTTGGTAGCGCGTCTGCCTTGCAAGCAGAAGGTCACTGGTTCGATTCCTGTCTCGTCCACTTTTATTTTTTTATTTCCTAAATATTTAAGACCCTTTTAGCACTCACGTATTTTTTACTTCTGTAACTTATCAAGGGATAAACTGATTGATACCTTATACTGTATCTACATATATTTCTCCAACTATGGTAGCATATTTGTCTATATTTAAAAGTTAATACATCACGTGATAAATTATATTTGTTTTGATTAACGCGCTGTATTCCTATTCTTTATGATGTTTACTATAAGGGAGCCAAAATATTCTTAGTTAAGTGTTGAAATATGCCAGGGTATGTATAAACAAGTGGAAACCGAAGTATTATATGATTGAATAAATACTAACTTGTCCAAATAGCGAAACAATTACCTTTCAAACAGGTCAGTGTGGTAATCAAGTAGGTCTTCAATATTGGAATCAATTAGCTTCTGAACATGGGATATCGCCAGATGGAACTATATTATCAAGCCCACACGAAGGATTAGGCTTTGAAAGCGAAGGAAAGCAACCTTCTAAATCGGATAGACAAGATAGGCCAGATCTATTTTTTACATTATCAAGCTCCAATAAATATACTCCCAGATCAATACTTATAGACCTAGAACCATCTGTTATAAATAAATGTACCAATGAGATGCCGATGTTCAACCCAAGAAATATTCATCTCAGTGAACAAGGAAATGGAGCAGCTAATAATTGGCAATATGGATATTCATATGGTTTACAGTATCAAGAAGAATTGATTAATTTAATAGATCGAGAATGTGACAAGTGTGAGAATTTATCTACTTTCCAATTGATGCATAGTGTTGCCGGGGGTACTGGGTCTGGAGTGGGTTCATTATTGCTTGAGTTATTAAATGACAGATACGGGAGTAAAAAATTGATAAATACGTTCCTGATATTTCCATCGAATGATAAGACATCAGATGTGGTGGTGCAACCTTATAATACATTGTTAACGTTAAAGAGATTAATTGATTTCAGTGATGGAACATTTGTCTTTGATAATGACGCCCTTAATAGTATTGAAAATTCCTTATTTGGTATTTCATCGTCAATTTCAAAGGATACATTGAATAATAGGAGTAACAGTGCATTCGAAGGCGCCAATAAATTGATTTCTTTCGTTCTGGCTAGTATTTCTAACCCATTGAGATTTCCCACATATATGTATAGTTCGAATGAATCGATATTGTCAACCTTAGTCCCATCCCCAGATTTGAAATTTTTGACAGCATCAATTGCACCCTTTGCAAATTTATCAAACTTTGACCAACAGATATCCAAGTATAATTTTACCAACTTGAATGAATATGACATCATCTTAGAATTATTGAATGATAGATACAAAATGAACAAGGTCAATGAGCCTGTAAAGTACATTTCCATGTTAAATTATTTGATTGGAAACAATTTGAATCAATTCGAAATACGAAAGGGAACCATTCGAGCCCAACAGAGAGTGGAATTCGTGCCATGGACGTCTTCATCAATACATGTCGTTAATTGCCAGAGGTCTCCTTTTATTAATGGTGATAAACCACAACAAAAGCATAAGAATTTAAATGGGATCCAAATCTCCAATAATACATCAATAGCCCATGTATTTAGTAAAACGGTTAAACAATTTGATCTTTTGGCTAAAAGAGAAGCTTATGTCAATTACTACACAGAATCAAATGATAAAGAAGAAAGATTGCGAGTACTAGACCTATTCAATGAGTGTAGGGAAAGTGTGGTCAATGTTATCGATGAATATAAAGCTTGTCAATCAATGAATTATTTAGAAGAAGAGGTTTTAGATAATGATGAATTTATATAAGTTGATGATTGTATACTAGTTAATATTCAGAAGACAGTTCAACAAAAGAACTGCGTTATATAATAATATACTGAGAGTAGCATTTGTTAGCTTTCTATTTTCGAATAACTATGAAATCACTGCTATAATTGTATTCTCAATAGCAGTGAGATTTTCAAGAACGAAGTCTCGTGCGCCCCCTCGTAGACAAAAATTAAAATAAAGGGAGTTACAGTTTTTATGAACGTACATAAGAACAACAGAAATTGATATTTAGAAAAGGTGTAACAATGTCATTCAATTTCTCAAACTTCACTAAAGACTTGAAGAACTTGGGTGATAAATTTAGTAATGATTTTAATAACGAATTTTTACCGTTAGCTCAAAGAACCTCACGTATGGTTCAAGAGAGAATGGGTAAGGTCAGTGTGGATGACATAAGTCAACTACCATCAGAGTATGTAGAATTGGCAGAAAAGTGTAATAACATTGAAAAATTATACAAGAATGTATTAAAAATTACTACAAACTATGAAAATGAAAGCTATGACTACCCAACTAATTTACAAGAGTCGTTCACAGAATTCGGTAAGAACTTTGGTAATAGAGTTTCCAATTTATCAAAGGCTACTACACCAGCAGAGGCACAGGCAGCTTTAATCAATCCAACAACAGGAGAATTCAAACCTCCAAAAACTTTGTACCATGCTTTGTCTAGAGCAACAGATGGATCAATTTTAACTACTGGAGAACAAAATAATGATCCATTGGTCAAGGGGTTGGATTTATATTCATCTAATTTGAATAAAATTGGTAATGCAAGATTGGGTCAAGATCAATTGATTAAATCGAAATTCAACAAGCCATTGACTACAACATTACGCCAGTTGATCTCTCAAAGCAATAATATCCAAAAGAAGGTCGAACAAAAGAGAATTGATTACGACTTGTCTCGTATGAACTTGACTAACTGCTCAAATCCTTCAAAAGAACCTAATTTGCGTGTTATCATGGAAAATGCAGAAGACGACTTTGCTAACACTGTGGAAGACGCTATCAACATCTTACAAAACGTGCTAGAAAATTCCAAACCATTAGAAGAATTTCTTGAATTAGTTAAAGCTCAATTGGCTTACCATAAGTTAGCCGCTGAGTTGTTAGGAGGAATGGTTGGTGAAATGGAAGGCTTTATTGATGAAAATGCCAAGCTGTCAGGTGGAAATAATAATAGTCGAGAATCTGGTGATTTTGATATTTAATTTGTAATAAATGTCTATAAAGTTTGTTACATTAGGTAGTAGGTAGTATTATTACTTCTTGTATTGATTTTATATAAATAATTATGTCTATAAATTTTTTTAGAATTAAGAATGGTTGACTTCTATAATCGAAGATGCATGCATTGAATGAATGTGTATATATTGCAAGAGAGCTTATTGCAATTTTAAGCCTTCTAAACGTGTATCGACGGCACTTTCTGTTTTACCTAATAAGTCATAATTACCTTCTAGTAATTTAGCATGAATAGATTGCAAGGCTCTTAAAGTATCCTTGGCATTGATAACTGCCGATATATTTATCTCATTTGCACCTTGAGAAATCATTTCGATATTGATTCTTTCATCAGCTAATACCTTAAACATATTACCTGCAATGCCAATAAAGTTAACCATTTGTTTTCCAACCAACGAAACAATTGTCATATCTCTCGTTACATCAACAGTACCCATTTTGCGCAATTCTTTCAAAGCATTTTTTAAGTGTACTTCTTGATCTGGTTGGATTTGGAGAGCCATTGATACATGGACTTCTGAAGTCGAAATTAAATCAACAACTAGCTTGAAATTGTCTAATGTGGTGAAAATGTGAGCCAAAAATCCATGCGATAAGGTTTTCTTGTTTGAATGAACATTAATGACCACAATGTCTTGTTTTGCAGTAATTGCCGTTGCAGATTTCTTCTTGTGTGTAGCAATATATGAATTAGACAAAGTCTCATAGGCTGCTGGTGGATGTGGAGGTGTTTCTTCTCCTCTTCTAGCTAAATTATCTGGGAAAATGATAGTACCTGAACCCCATGGGTTTGTCACATTCTTAATTCTAATAGGAATTTTAGCTTTGATGACTTGCTCCATAGTAAAAGGATGAATAACTTCAGAACCATAGTAAGTAAGCTCAGCAGCTTCTTCTGGCGTGACACTATCCAATAATCTGGCATTTGGAACCTTCCTAGGATCTGCTGTAAATATACCATCAACTTCTTTCCAAATCTGCAATTCTTCCGCTTGAGTGCCAACAGCAATCAATGCTGCGCATAAATCAGTGTAACCCCTACCTACACCATTCAATAATCCACCAGGGACAACTCCAAAGTAACCAGTAAGAACTGGCACAACATCAGAATCAAGAGAAAGTACTTTTTTACCTAATTCAGTAGATAAGAACTTATAAAACTTCTCATCAAATCCACTTGTGAAGTCATAATCCAAAGGAATAATATCCGACAAATCAACATAAGTAGCCTTCAAGCCACGATCATTCATCAAGGCAGCCATAAAGAGACACGAAAGCTTTTCACCAACAGACATAATTGAATCTAAGGTTCTTGCACTTATTTCACCAATAACCTGACAAGCCTTCAACAATTCATGAGCCCTTTCTAATTCTTTCAAGGTATTTTCAATTAATTCTTCTTGAATTTTTGTGTCAGAGATACGACTCTTAGCATTATCGACATGGTCTTGTTCAATAACTTTTAATAATGCATTGAAATCACCGTTCTCTGAGGCCAAATCGGCAGACTTGATCAATCTGGACGTGGTACCTTCACTCTTAGTGTTTGAAGATCTTGCAGAACAGACAACCGCAACTCTATTTTGCTGGCTAAAGACTTTAGCTATATCATCCACAATGTTTTCAGGAAATTTACCTACTGAGGTACCACCGAATTTTTGGATAACCCAATTTGAAGTTTTATTCACCTTCTTGAAGTCAAGAACGGAATTATATGACAGAGCTGATAATGTAGGTGAGTTTACCATTTTTATATGTTTTTCATATAGATCTCAATGCTTATATCTATGAATATATATAGATCCAGTTTAATCTATTGGTAAGTTGAGTTAATCTCTAGTATTTATTGAAATTGAAAAATTATCTATGATTCATATGAGTCAATCGGAGAATAGCGCCGGTTAAGGAGCACGTGAACGAACGAAATTTTTCAAAATATTTATGTCTGAAATATTTCTTTATATGTATGTCACAGAATCAAGTATTGTACATTAACGATGCCAGGAAAGAGACCAGTCGAAGATAAAGAAGATGACAGCAATAAAAAGTTAAACACAGCATATAATAAACAGGATATTCATTCTTTTTTTAATGCGAAAGTTTGGAATGAGAAGTTTCAAGATGACATAAAAACTCAAGTTAAAGATAGTGAACCATTCCGTTGGGGAACGATCAGGGATCTCATAGATGATACATTATTAAGACAGGTACGCAAAGAGGTTTTAAGTGAAATTGCATTTACAAAAAAAGAGACAGATATATATAGAGTGTATCAATCTGGGGATCTTGCAAATTTATCAGGATTAGATTGGGACGATTTATCAAGATTACCTTCATTATACAAATTACGTTCTGCGGTTTATTCAGAAGAGTTTCGTGACGTTATCTCTAAGATAACTGGGTGCGGTAAACTAAGCGGTAGTAAGACAGATATGTCGATAAATACTTATACCAAAGGATGCCATTTATTAACACACGATGATGTCATCGGATCAAGAAGAGTTAGTTTTATTCTTTATTTGCCCGATCCAGACAAAACATGGAAACCTCATTATGGTGGGGGATTGAGACTATTTCCTGCAATTGTGCCTAATGTTCCAAAAACTGACCATGAAGTGAAGTTAACACCACAATTTAATCAGATCGCATTTTTTACTGTTCAGCCAGGTTTATCATTTCATGACGTAGAGGAAGTGAGGGTTGACAAGCAGAGATTGTCTATTCAAGGGTGGTTCCACATTCCACAACTCAGAGAGGCAGGTTATATACCAGGGGAACAAGAAGAAACGACATCCAGGAGTACCTTGCAGCAATTGCAAAGCAAGGAGTTGCAAGAATTTGATTTTCCTAAACCATTCAGGAGCGATATTCACGCAGAGGAATTAAAGATATATGAAAATTTTGCATCAAATCAGTTTTCCGAAGATGAAATACAATATTTGAAAGAATACTTGAATCCTTTATATTTGCAAGATCAAAATATTAAAGGATTGAATGAAATTTTCCTTGAAGAATCAGTAGTCGAAATCAAGGATATTTTGAAGGAAGATTTTGCCAACTTATTAAAGGAATCAATTAAGACCACCGAATTAGAGAAGAAAACTCCTGCTAATTCGAAGGAAATCACCTTTCCATGGAAGTGTTCCATGCCACCACACAAACAGCGCTTTATGTATATGGATGGGAGAGATGTTTTTGAGCAATCCGAAGAAGGCATTAAGAAAATCAATAAGATTGGTCCTCAAGAAGCACCAAATTTCGAGTTAATCAAGCGAATTTCAGATGACGAAGTTGATAAGAAATTAAGTGATCTTGGTTCCTTCTTGAGATCCGTAGCATTCAGAAAATGGCTTTTAGTCATTACAAGTGTCATACCTACCAGTGATCAGGTATTAATAAGACGCTTCAGACCAGGGCAAGATTTCATTTTGGCCACCAAGACCGATAAACTGTTAGCCAGACCTAATACAGACGAATTGAACGTGCTACTTGAAGCTACATTAAATTTAACACCTACAGCCACGAATCCAAAGAACTGGGAACTGGGTGAATACGGAGGCTACGAATTGTGCATGGCATTAAATGGAGGTGACGATAGCGATTTTGAGGACGACGATCCAGCTATATATAAAGCAAGCGATCCAAATGACGATAGTGTGTTGTACACGAGTCAATGCAAATGGAATTCCTTATGCTTAATGCTTAGAGATCCATCCGTACTTAAGTTTGTGAAATATGTGAGTATAAATGCCAAAGGCTCCAGATGGGACGTAAGCTGTCAATGGAATGTCAAGAGTGTTGATGATGGTACAGAGGAAGAAGAAGAAGAAGAAGAAGAAGAAGAGAATAAAGACAATGAACAGGCTTAGATATCAATGGACTTCTAAATGAATTATTGTAAATATTATGGGTGCTATATGGAAGAATTTTTTTTCTATATTTCAGCCGATCGAAGTTCAATAAAAGCCGATTACGGACTATCTACTTATCAGCGAATGCAGAGTAATTTTATTTAGTTTATAATATACACATGCACTTTAGAAACCCCATAACTATCAATAATAACATATGAACATGATAATATAATTCCGGGTAATGCGAAGCGGATTATTTGGTTCAAAAAAGAAAACCAACAAATATATTTATTTTTCGGACAACTAAGCGTCAAAGACCCATCTACAAGAACAAGATGTCACAACCTGAGCCTAACCCCTTCATTATTTTTGCTACTGTTGCAGCAATCATTTCTTCGGCTGTAGCATATTATTACTTTCAATTAAGCAGAAAGAATACCCCAGTGTTAAAGCCAAATGATTTCCAAAAGTTTCCATTGATTGAAAAGACCAGGGTTTCTCACAACACATGCGTCTATAGATTCGGCTTACCAAGATCCACCGACAGATTAGGGTTACCAATTGGTCAACATATTGTTATTGGAGCCACTATTAATGACAAGGAAATTGTCAGATCTTACACTCCAATTTCCACAGATGATGAATTAGGATACTTTGATTTATTAATCAAGACATACGAAAACGGTAATATCTCAAGACACGTTGAATCCAAGAAGATTGGAGAAACTATTGAAATTAGAGGACCAAAAGGGTTCTTCACCTATACTCCAGGTATGGTTAAATCGTTTGGAATGATTGCTGGTGGTACCGGTATTACTCCAATGTACCAAATTTTAACCGCAATCTTGAGAAACCCAGAAGACAGGACTAAGGTCAGTTTGGTTTATGCTAACGTCACTGAAGATGACATTTTGTTGAAAGAAGAGTTGAACAAAATGGCAAGAGAACACCCAGACAGATTCCAAATCTACTACGTTTTAAACACTCCTCCTGATAACTGGACCGGTGGTGTTGGTTTTGTTACACCAGAAATCATGGATAACCACTTACCTAAGGCTTCTGAAGACACAAACTTATTATTGTGTGGTCCTCCACCTATGATTAGTGCTATGAAGAAGGCTGCTGTTGGTTTAGGTTACCAAAAGGGAAAGCCAGTTTCAAAATTAGGTGACCAAGTGTTCGTTTTTTAGTTCACTTCGATAGACATATACAAATATAAATATATACTTTCGATTCAATTGCTTTATATATAATAAACACTTTTACTCTTATCTACTAAGAAGACTAGCGACCTGCATACAAAACATGATGATCAATAGAAACCGGTACAACCCGTTAAATATAACAGAATAACAACCTATTTCTACTGTTTATGGAGACTAGTTTGAAACGACGAATAATAGCATGATAATATCGTTTTGGATATCCATACTAATATTTGTATTTGCGGTAGAAGCGGCGATGATGCCTCTGTGGGAGGCAGCAAATAACTATATTATGGAGTCCATTAGCACAGAAAAGGTTGAAATAAAGAACCTTATAAAATCACCTACTAAGAATTTACCACCAATACTGAGTAAGCCAAAGAAACAAGAAAGAACGTTGAAGAACGGGGAGATACCACAGTATGCCATTGATTATGCGCCATTGGTTCATTTATATTCGGAAGAAAGATACTTACCTTATGATATCAAGGACTACGTGACCAATTTTTATGTGACTTATGGAAACGGAAGTGTTGTTGAAGGAACTGAAGATGAAATGGACATTAATAAGTTATCAAAGCTACCAAATGTACCAGATATATTTCTACTGTCAAGAACAGACTTCGATAAGGACCCTGAATGGATTACTGGAGTAAAAAATAAACCTTCTTTGATTGACGGAGAGATTAAAGATGCTCCAGCAACATTGATCGTAGTAGACAAAGGTAATGGGTGGGTAGATGCTTTTTGGTTTTATTTCTATTCTTTCAATTTGGGACCGTTTGTGATGGGATCAGGTCCCTATGGTAATCACGTAGGTGATTGGGAGCATTCCTTAGTAAGGTTTTACAATGGGGTACCTGTGATAGTTTGGATGTCAGCCCATGGAGGAGGAGGTGCCTATTATTACCATAACTTGGAAAAGTGGGAGATTGACAACACCCATCCTATAATATTTTCAGCCAGAGGAACGCATGCAAATTACGTTTCGGTGGGACAGCACCCACATGATTTGCCCTATGGTATTTTATCCGATTTCACAGACAGGGGTCCTTTGTGGAATCCTACTAAGAATTATTTGGCTTATTCGTATGATGGTACGTTTGTATATCCTGCGAATAACACTAATTCGAGACACAGAGGTAGAGAGTTGGAATACGGAAATTGGTTGTCTTTCACAGGACACTGGGGTGATCAAATGCTACCACCCGATGATCCTCGTCAAAAGCATCTGTTCATAGGGGGATACAAGTATATCAGTGGTCCTACTGGACCATTAATGAAGAACTTGATCAGATTGAAAACGTGTGAAAGACACAAATGGTGGAATTTCTGGAATGGTTGTAATGTTAGAGAGAATATTAAATGGGGTATTGGCGTGGAGAGTGAAGGGTATAATTGTGGAAATGTTTTCATTAAAATAAAGCCTGTTTGGTTTAGACGAATACTTCAAAAAATTACCTGGGGTGGTGGGTTTTGTTATATCGTTGATTTGCTTTATGGTTAAGATTGTGGTAAAGGTTTCGAGTGGTTTATTTCATCTGTTTATATTTTTTTTGAAATTGCTTTCAATTTAGCTTTTATGCTTTAGAATATTTAAATATAGTTTATTAAGTAGCTGGGTCATGGCTATAGTTGTTAGATTGAGTCATAGTATATAGTTTTTCTAGGTCTGCGAAAGTTGCAAATGCCGTGTACCGATGTTAATAGAAAAAAAAAAATTTTTGAATACCTACTAAATCAATGATAATAGTATAAAAGGATAGTAAATGCAACCTAAAGAAGTAGAATCTGAAAATAGCGAGAGTATTCCTCTATCTAATGGGATGTCAAGTGGCTCTTCAATATTTGATGATAAAAAAGAGCACAACAAATGGCAATCCTTTAAAGATTCATTCAAAAGGTATGAAGGATACGAAGAAGAAGAAGAAGCAGACTTAGAAAAGTTGGACGATGTTCAAAAAGGTAACATAAGAACCGCTAGATCGCCTTTAAAAAGAAAATTGAAATCGAGACATTTGCAAATGATTGCTATAGGGTCTTCGATAGGAACAGGGCTTTTCATAGGGTCAGGATCTGCATTAAACACAGGTGGTCCTTTGGGTATTTTGATTGCTTGGGCCTTGACAGGTTCAGCTATCTTCTGTACCATTCAAGCCATGGGTGAATTAGCTGTGACCTTTCCAATTTCAGGTTCATTTAACGTTTATGCGAGTAGGTTCATTGATCCATCCGTTGGATTTGCAGTTGCATGGAACTATTTTTTCCAATTTTTGGTTTTGTTACCGTTAGAATTGGTTGCTGGTTCTATCACAATGACATATTGGACTACATCTATCAACCCTGATATATGGGTACTTATATTTTATCTCGTTGTCATTTCTATTAATTTCTTTGGTGTGAAAGCCTATGGTGAGGCTGAATTTGTCTTTTCTTCGATTAAGGTTCTTGCAGTCGTTGGATTTATTATAGTGTCTATTGTTATCGCAGCTGGAGGTGCTCCAAATGGTCATTATGTAGGAGCTAAATACTGGCATGATCCAGGTTTGTTTGCCAATGGATTTAAGGGTGTAAGTTCAGTATTTGTTACTTCTGCATTTTCTTTCGGAGGTACTGAGTTAGTCGGTTTAACCGCTGCTGAGACAGATAATCCAAGGGTTACAATACCAAGGGCAACAAAGCAAGTGTTCTGGAGAATATTGATGTTTTATATGATATCTTTAACTTTGATTTGTTTCTTAGTGCCTTATAATTCCGAAAGATTGTTAGGTGCCAGTTCAGTTGATGTAACTGCTTCTCCATTTGTCATTGCTATCAATAATGGAGGAATTGGTGGCTTACCATCTGTTATGAATGCCGTTATTTTGATTTCCGTTATTTCAGTTGGTTCCTCCTCAGTATATGCAACATCAAGAACATTGACTGCTTTAGCTGAACAAGGATTGGCCCCAAAAATTTGTGGATACATTGACAGAGCAGGTAGACCATTAGTTGCGATTATAATTACAAATATATTTGGCTTATTGAGTTTTATTGCAGCAAGTGGCAAACAAGAAGACGTTTTCAACTGGTTACTACTGATTAGTGGTTTAAGTTCCATTTTCACTTGGTGGTCCATTTGTGTAGCCCACATAAGATTTAGAAGGGCTTTATACGTCAAGGGAAGATCAAGTGACGAATTGAGCTTCAAGTCCCAAACTGGTGTTATTGGATCGATTTATGGGGCCACCTTAAATACATTAGTCTTGATTGCAGAATTTTGGGTTTCTTTATTCCCATTAGGGGAATCCCCCAGCGCTGAAGGGTTCTTTCAAAACTATTTGGGCTTTGTTGTGTTAGTTACATTTTACTTAGGCCATAAAGTATGGAAGAATAATTGGATTCTTTGCATTAGGGCCAAGAACATTGATGTTGATATTGGAAGAAGAGAAACAGATTTAGAAGCATTAAAAGAAGAATTAGAGGAGGAAAGAGCAATATTACGTACCAAACCATTGTATTATAGAGTTTATCGTTTCTGGTGCTAGATTTAAGGTATTTATTAATTTGACAATATTAGATAACATTATTAGCTGTAAAAAAAAAGTAGCTTTCGCACGTCAATATGTATTTAAAAATTTAAATTTATATCAGACTATAATTCAGTTCCATATATATATCCTTTGTCCTGTGACTAATTGCTAGTTAATAGTTAATAGTATAGAAAATAAGAATTTATGATAATAGAGTATAAAAATGTCAACTCACCATCCAAGTTTTGGAAGGTCATCGGGGTTAGGAAATGTTTTTAAATCAATATCCAAATCTTTGAAATCTACATCTAATAAGAATGTAGCGATACTGATAAACCCAACAATTATAGGAGGTGGAAGTGATCAACAGAAGTTGTTAAGTCAATTGCAAAATGGGCCATTGCCTCGTAGAGCTTCAGCTGCATCAAAGGTTACTGAATCATTAAGAACTTACGCTATTTCATCAATACCAGAAATTTGGTATTTAGCGAGAGATATGTGTGATTCAAGAATTCAGTCCTATATTAGACGGTCCGCTCTTGATTTGCTAATTGAATGCATCAAGCAAGACGACACGGCATCTGTTAGCATTAGATTAATGTATTTTAAAGACATTGCGTCATTTTGTCAGTTAAATGAAAATAAGATAGACCCTGATTTGGATCTATTCTTGAAAGCTCTCAAGGTGTTGACGAATGACGGACGAGACATCCATGATTTTTGTATCTACGACAAGGAAAATAATCTTAATCGGTTTATTGAACAATGCTTATTTGTATTGGGAAAGTCTGCCAAGTATTATACCGATAGAGACGACGAAGAAACGTTATCGGATAATAATGCATTTCAAAATTTGCTAGAGATAATACAATTGACTAAGAATTGCCTCAGGTTTAGTTTCAGCTATATTGATGAATCTTCAGTTACGTCAATATTATTTCAAATTATATCTATAGCATCAAGAACAAGTAACCCTCAAATAATAATAGAATGTTTAGAATTACTTCAATCGGTTGCTGTGTTTGGTATTATCCCACAGAAATGTTATCATGATACTATTGAATTTGTCTGCTCTATCTACGGTTTAAATGATGACTTCACTAGGCTAACTTGGGATTTGATTAACAATTTGTGTATGGAACAAAATTTGCAGATTGTCATATCAAATCTCTGTGATATTGCTCTGAATAATGAGGTACAGCATTATAAATCAATGGAGTCTATCAACTACTCGAATATATTGTCTTCAGTACGGTCAAATGTCACAATTAACTCTCATAGCAGTACCAAGGATTTAAGTAGGTCACTAGTTACATGCTTGGGTTCAATTCAATTATTGGAAAGAATTATTGTAATTAGTTGTTTGGAAAACAGATCAGTAATAGATGGTTCATACATCTTAATGTTCAAAACTGCACAAAAAGCAATTTCTTATAACATTCCTATTATAAATACAGCTTATTTAAGATCTTTTGATAGATTATTTTCAGGACAGATTGACGAAGAATTTGGCGCCAAGATTCTGTTTGATAAATTATTACCATTTCAGTTATGGTATTCGAATGCGTTCTCATTATATGACGTTTTAGCGTGTTTTAAGATAAACTCAGAACAAGACCTTAATTACTTGAAATCGATATGCTTTTCTTTACAAGAATTGTATGAGAGCCATGAGTTACATTCTCCAAAAGAGAAGTTGGTCAATTTCTTCATGAGCCATCACCAATACCTATCTGCAAGCAATATTAAATTTGTTTTAACATATTATTCGGAAGAAAAAATGTGCTCTCTTTTAAATCCATTGTGGAAGGAGAATTGTGTTAGACTTTTGGATTATTTTTATTATCCACCGACTATTAAGACAGGTTCTACTTCTACGAAATTTAGTAGTGAACATATGGATGGTGAACAAATGTTGGATATTAGACTTGAGACTTTGAAAGTTGTAAAAGAGGGCCACGATATATCTATGTCTATATTTGATGAAAGTGTCGTTAATTATGAAATAATTTTTGATATATTTAAAAAATCTGTCATTGAACAAGACGAGAGAATTACCAGATATTTAGCTGATAACTTTCTTACTGATATTGCATTAAGATCACTGTTGTCATTTTTCAATGAGCTATCTAAGGTATTTATGCCAGGGTTTCAGGTGAAAACTAATTTAGAGAGGCGTAGAAGCTTAGTATCCATGAGTTCTCTAGGATCAACTTCTCAGGCAAGTGGTGCATACGAACAGTATAGCAATTTTTCATCGTCGTTTTTGCAAACTGTAACAGAATCTATTATACGTGTTTTTTTGATTTCATCGACTGAAGATGGAGCGAAGGCACAAGAAGTTTTTCGTTTGATAATAATAATATGTCAATATGCATTAGCAGTCGAAGATGCAGACTTGCTATTGATTTTATGTAAGTGTTTGGTAAGATTAAGAGTTACTAGCGAGAGATTAATATTCTTTAGTAAGCCCATGGATATGGATGGGTTGGCGACAACTTTTGGCAGAAATACTCAGGACATAGATTTCAATAAGGAAATTATTTTCCAATGGGCATATCCAGAAACGCTTGATTACTTACCGGAGAAATATTTTAACCAACCATCTAAGAGCTTGAAATTGTTCAACCCTAACGGCATTAGGATGATATTTGCTGATGATGAGTATAGTATTGATATATCTAAATGGTTCGCAATAGTTTTAGAAATCATGTCAAAATTTATAAATTGGGAAGTATATTCCTATGTTTGGGCACATTTCTGTTCCCAATTAGCAAATATGACGTTATTCTTGAATAATTCCGAAGAGATTGTTAAATTGAAGACCATTGTTTGTGATCAGCTCATGCTTAATTTGCCTAAGAGTTTATCGTTTCCTGAACATCTAACAAAAGCAAATCTACAAGTCGCATTTGTGAGAACATTGTCAGCATTACTTGGTTATCATGACTTTTTTTCGAAGTACGATGAGGATCAAATAATCAAGGCATTACTATTTGGGTTGAGTTCGTGGGAGAAAACAGCTATTCCTTGTATTAATATATTAACTGTATGTTGCTATGCAATTCCATTGTCTATTAAAAAATCGTTACCAGCAATTTTATCTAAGTTGCAAACAAGGGTCACTAGTGCATTTGCTAGTTCACATACATTAGAGTTTTTGATGTCGTTAATTAATTTACCAACGCTAACTTCCAGTTTTACTATTGATGAATACAAGAGGGTCTTTGCTATTGCATTCAAATACATTGAATATGCTAACGATATAAAAGAACGTAAGACGACTGATGAATTCCAAGAAGACATTCTCCAAGCTCATGGGATTGATGCAGAAGTCGAGCAAACGCCAACAACTCAAGCGACAAAGATTACACCTATACTATCAGAATATTTATCTACGGTATCTTATAATGTTATTTCAAGCTGGTTCTTGAAAATGGATCTTAGCGAGAGGAAACAGGTATCATCATTTTTAATTAAAAATTTAATTTTGTTGAGTAATGATGGAAGACTGTTGAATGATCAAACCCTAGCATATTTAGATTTGATTGCACGATTCACTTATGCGGATGTGCCATTGAAGATAATGAACCCGTCAAGAGTAAACGAGGCATTAATAAAAAATCTACAAAGTTCTGGCCACGAAAACTATATGAGTACAAATAGATGGATTTTGGGTTGTAGCATTATTAGCATCGATACGAATATGATTACGGGCGAATCATTATTCACATTTAGGCGACCCACAGGTGTTTCCCTATTTCGTGTTGAATTAGACCCATCGATGATTCCGGAGTGGATGCCAACCTCAAAGTCAAGTTCGACTAACGGACCTGATTTAAAACCGCTTTTCAATTCAAATCATATGCTTTTACAAATTTTTAGCAGTTTGGACACAGAAAGTAAATTTAAACCGTTACCTTTGATTGAAGAACCAGTAACATTAAGAGCAATATCCGCATTTGATCGAATCCCAGTTATAGAATACCATAAGGTTGGTTTAATATATATCGGGCCTAATCAATCAGAGGAGATCGAGATATTAGGCAATAAAGTCGGATCGCATGACTATCAGTATTTATTAGATAATTTAGGGGGATTGATTAAGTTGAAGGGTTGTAAGGATATCTACCTAGGGGGCCTAGATAACGAGAATAATACGGATGGAGAATACGCATTATTCTGGAACGACAAAACTACACAGCTTATCTTCCATACTGCAACCATGATGCCTCAAAATGATAATGACAAGTACTTTGATTTCAAAAAGAGGCACATCGGAAATAATTATGTTAACATATTCTTTGATGACTCAGGACTACCATTTAATTTCAATGTGATCAAGTCTCAATTCAATTTTTTAAACATTGTCATTTCTTCCCATACACCATCGTCGTCGTTGATAGCAGTAAAAGGAAACCCCAGTAATGTCGAATCCAACTCATCGACCCCTCAAATTCAAGAAGGGTCTGTAAATAGCTATATTGGATCCAATTATCAAAAATACTTTAAAATCAAGACCTACAGAAGGTCAGGCGTTCCCGGAGTCTTTGCAACTTGTCACTTCAAAATTATTTCCGAAGACCAGCTTCCGATTTTCATCCGAAATTTGGCCATATCAGCAGACTTATTTGCATCCGTCTGGCATTCAAGTGTAACGGGCTCCTATACATCTAACTGGGCACACAGAGCGAGACAGATTATCACTTTACGTGAAAAGACTATCCAAAATCACCAAGATCTAAGAGAAGAGCAGGATAAAAATGCGAGTACGAATGCAAATTCGACTGCTAACATGAACACCACTCAGGCGTTCTTACAACAATTACAATTTGATTCATTAAGTTCCAATACTAGGGATTATAAGAACCAAAGTGGAGATACGTACGAATATTTATCGAACAACGATAATGAGTTATTTTCTGCTTTGGAATTCAATTCATACACCTGAATTACATGTATGCGCAAATATGGCTATGGTATCATCTTCTGAATGGTGTCATCTGTGTTTATTTGTAAGCGAACTTAATTCCCCTCCAATTTAATACTACATAGAGTAAAATATCTCGCTTGTAACTAATATTGAATATATTAGAGTTTGAGTAGTCATTATCAGTTGTGCGCCAACGGCCAAGTTTAAAATGCGAACGAATAGAAAAAAAAAGTGTGCGGCTCTGCTTGCGTAAAACTGTGGAATAATTAGTAATATCAGCGTATTGATAATGATTCAAAAGAGACAAAATTTTCATAAAATATATCAGTGGTTGGAAGAGGAAAACGAATAGACACTAATGGATAAATGCGTATATGAAAGAAGAGCAGAGAGGGCGTTGAACTCTATAAACAAGACTTTGGGGAGCCAAAGGGAGGCGATGAGCCATTTGGTCGACCAATACAGCAAGTCGGGTTATTCACAGATTAACTTATTGAATTCGTTGGAAATACTTTTTCAGAGTATATTAAGGGGAGGAAAAGTAGTGGTTTCGGGGATCGGTAAGAGTTTCAAGATATCCAGCAAATTAGTAGCAACTTTAAACTCGTTATCTATTCAATCTGCGGCACTCCACGCATCTGAAGGATTACATGGTGATCTTGGAATAATACGGGAGAACGATGCATTGATATTTGTAACTGCAAGTGGAAACACACCTGAACTCTTGCAATTATTACCGCATATTCCGAAGTCGATTCCTATAATTCTTTTGACGTGCAGTAGGAATTCGAAGTTGTCCAACCACCCTCAGGTTAACTCTATGTTATATGCTGATTTGCCTTCAAACTTGAATGAGGAATCAATTCATGGAATACCAGCCCCAACAGTGTCAGCTACGCTATCCATGGTCTTAGCAGATGCTACAATATTGGCTTTATCAGAGATGATTGAAGAGGATGCTTTGAAAAGAAAGAAACTTTTTTCTATGAAGCATCCAGGTGGATCCATTGGTGCTGATTTAAGCCATTTGAATGAAAACTTGGTTAAATTGACCACGTCAGATATAAAGAGTACCGCAAGAACATTTTCGTTGAACACAAACTCCTCTTCTTTACTTAGTTTAAATCAGTTGAGGAAGAGTTTCGATAACATCAACGGTGATTCATCAAATTTTAGTTCTTTGGCTGTATCGGATGACGAAGATGTATTAGACTCAAAGTTTCTGAAGGAAAATTCAATACTTCAAAATTCTTTATTATCTTCAGACCCTTCCCAAAGGGTGTTGATAACGGAAGATGAATTGAATTCTACTAGTTGTGTTACAGAGCCCAAGGTTTTGAAATGGATTACGTTATATGATTTTGTTGTGTGTATAAAGGCTGACGACACCAATAGGGCAAGAGCAATACTGTGTGACCAGATTAGGGAATTGTATAGAAGTGAAATCGGTGATCATGAATGCAATGGTGAAATATGGGAACTGTTTCATTTGAAATTGGTAACTAGATTTAAAGAAGTTCAACTTTAAATGACGATGATGATATTAAAATATAGTTTCTGCGTTATGGTTTATAATTTAATTATACTACCTGGAGTGTATAATCTATTTATGTAACGATTACAATATATGTACAGTAATTTTTAGAGAATTTTATTTATAAACACATATATACAAAATTATTAACAGTAAGAGTATAAACAATAGAAGAGCGATGAAATAAGAAATCGATTTACAATTAGAGAAAATCTATATACAAAAAATAAACGAAAACGGCAGAACATCAAATACAGTTGTGATAATCGCATGATTAAGACCATTGTT
Source organism: Debaryomyces fabryi (assembly GCF_001447935.2). Lineage (NCBI taxonomy): Eukaryota > Fungi > Ascomycota > Pichiomycetes > Serinales > Debaryomycetaceae > Debaryomyces > Debaryomyces fabryi. The sequence continues at coordinate 18,584 of NW_015385538.1, forward strand.
CCACCTTAGCAAAAAAACAGAATTTAGTAATCTTTAATAAATATAATTAATCAAGTGACAGCCTTATGTACTTTTTTCTGCCTCAACCAATGCTGTTTCTGCAACTATAATCATTTTTTCAACTGAAGCTAAATGCTTGCCATAATTATTTTTGGAAGAAATTTGCTTTAAATATTGTCTCAATTTCACTACCAAGATTTTCTTCTCGTCGCTTTTAGCATCGAAACCTTCAACCAATTTCTGGATAACATAATTGGCATATTGGTCCTTCATCATTAATGCTAAAGCTGAATCGTCACTGACAGTTTCAACATTGTAATCTTCATTTCCAATCATGACTTCATGTAGTATGCGTCTTCTCTGATCCAAAGTACCAAATTTAATACATTTTTCAATAACATTTGAAGCAAACTTGTGCTTGGAAAAGTTAACTACTGATCCTAAGACAATTTTCAAAATTTCTTCTCTATCTTCTGGATTACCACGTTCTAAAGTATGTTGCATAACGTAATTACCATATTGGTCTTGAATCAAATAGAAAATGAATCTATTCAACTCGCCTAATATCTTCTTTCTGTCTTCAGCATTCGAATGTTCTAATAAACGCTGGATTACTCTGCAACCATAAGGATGGGTTGACAAATGGTATATTTGGTTATCCAACGATTCTAAGACAAACTTGATACGATCAAAAGGAATTGTTTCAATAGATTTTTGAATAACGTGATTACCATTTTGGTCCTTAGCACAAACCAAGATGTAATCTTTTAATTCTTCAATAATTTGAATTTGACCACTTAAATCAATCGCCTCTAACGCTCTTTGAACAACACGACACCCAAATGTCTGTAAAGACAATTCATAAATATGACCAATCATACAGTCTAACAAGATTTTCTTTTGAATAGGAGATCCATGTTCGAAATACTTTTGTATAACATAATTACCAAAAACGTCAGTCATTAAATCATACGAGATATCTCTTATTTCGTTGAAAATTACTTCTTTCTCTTCATCGCTCGATTCTGGTAATTTTTGTTGAATAAAACGAGATCCATGTTGATCTTTCGTAAATTCAACTGCATGTCCATAGATATCTTTCAAAAAGTACTCTTTGCCTTTGAAATTAGAACGAATTTCCTCAAGTAAAGGTGATCTATAAATATGATTACTTCCTTTACCAGACGAGGAAGTGTTCCTTGAGTTGCCCTTACGCTTACCATTCGAGGGAGCTGCATGTGACACGCGTCCCAGTTGAGTAGAAGATACGTTCTTTGGAGTCCCATCATCGAGTGATGGATTTCCTGAATTTGAATTAACTGCATCGGCGACTGGTGGAGCATTAACTGGCGACATACCCACAGGAGGGGAAGACTGTTGATAAAGCGAGTAAGGATTGAAAGGTTGAAACATAAAGCCTGGCCCCGCTGGCGCTTGACGGTTCATTAGACCAATACCTGGAGTATGTGCCTTTCTTGTTACATCTTTTTGTTTCGCTTCCTGTCGGTTATTCGCATCACCGGTCTTAGTATCATCACTATTGTCATTCTCATCTCGATGTTCACTGTCAGGTAAGTTATCGCTGACACCATAGTTCATCATACTGTATAGACCAGGATCCATAAACTGTGCCGGCGGCGATGGAATCATGAAAGGAGGAGGGCTAAGTGGTGGAACACTTGGACCATTACGACTGTAAGGATTGAAATTTTGAGGAGGGACGGGTGCACCCTGCAAACCATTATTTTCCATAAAATACCCATATGAGTTATTAGGAGTGAAGGATGTAGCCGTTGCAGGATTCCAAAACGTATGAGGAGCTTGTGGGGGACGCATGGTAGCAGCCTGGTCGTTCGAATTACTGTTTAAATCTGAATTAACTGATAAAGCAGCACCAGCTTGAATAGGAGAACTGTTGTTGTAGCTATCAATTTTTTCACTAATCGATTGATGTCTAGATGTTCTTGGAACAGGCATATTCAAGTTTTCATTTAAAGATCCATGAGGCGTACTCAAGATACCAACATCTCCTAACGGTGTCATATTATTAGATGCGTCTGTGTTGTTAAAGCTTGTTCTCCTCGAATTTGGTGCGTCGAGGGATATCTTTCCTAAGTTATTAGATAACTCAATATCTCTTGTGGCATCAGCAACAGACGAAAACTTTTGTAAAAAGCTGTCTTGCGGCGGATGTCTACTGGCAATCCCACCACTTATCGAGGCAGTACCAAAGTTTATACGCTGAGGACCTGTGTTGTTCCCGTTATTACTACCAGCATACGTTCCGACTGGCGCCGTAATTGCAGATAAGGAACCCTTTTTGAAACCAAAAAAATTCCCATCTATATCACTACCGTCGTTAAACGAAAATCTTCTGCTATGGCTGTCTCCATCACCAGAAATCATCGGATTCGAGTTGGAGTTGGCCAACATCTTGGCCACCTCGGGGTCTACTTGATCTAACACACTTCGATATTGATTAGCACCTGTCGAAGATTGTATCGGCGACGTACCATTATTCGACCATATTGTTTCCGAAGACATTTCACTTGTATCAAACACTTATATGAATCAAATCTTAAAAAAAAGAATTGATAAGCACGTCTTCACAACTATTATGATAATGCACGAGGGCCTTTGGATAGATAATTAAAAAACTAGTGTTATACTTATATTTTTATCGGCGACTTGCTCTTAATTAAGATACAAGATATTAGATTATATTGGGTCTTCACCAAATCTAATAAGAACTCTTTATTTAAGTCAAGATAACCCAATATCAATATTAAGCTGTCTAAACTGTGTATTAATTTTCTCCCGTAAGGCTATTCACGACAAAAAAAATACTGCAGTAGTTTTGTGGTCTCTTTTTGAAAAGTTACAAGACTTAACAATAACCAGATTATACATTTGCAATTACAGTTTATGAATACGCTGGTGGACTTCTATGAGTTCTAAATTGTCAAAAGGGGCTTCTAATAGGCTTCTTAATTTATTATATACCACTACTTCTACAGAAGTTGCGACGAAGGTGCCGATAGTAAGCAAATATTTGTACCAACTGGATGAGACTTCGGGTAATGACAAGGCTAAGAGATCCATATTAGACGGATTGATGGAAAATGAGTGGAAACAGAAACCTTTGGAAACTGCAGTTGAAGACTTGCCCAAAACGAATGCACTTCGGAAGAAATCCAATATTTTGAAATTTAAGTGCCAGAATTCTTTTATCAGTTACAATGATTTCTACAACATATATCCTATCAATAGGGAACGGAAATACTATTTATCTGATGAGATCAGGAAGGGAATACGGTTCAAGGTTGTCAAGTCTCGGAATCCAATAAATCTTTTGCCCACTGGTGCTTATTACCTTATATTTCCTAACTATAAGCATGCGTGTGTCTATTGGATGGAGACAGTGGGCAAGCAAATTAATGGGTTCGACTTGAACCTAGAGTTTGTGGGGGCCACAGCAAACGAATTGAAGTACATGTCATCACCTTTATTGGACGGTTCTATAAATGACCTGTTGAAGAATCATAAGTTACGAATAGAGAAAACGGTGGGGAGCACTCCAATACAGAATATTTTTCAATATTCGACGAATAAGTCGTCTATAATAAAGCAAATTATGCATTTGGAGAAGCAGGAGATTGAAAATTATCAAACTATTGATGTGGATCCTTTATATGCTCCAATAGTCGACTTAATCGATACCAATACTCGTATTGCACTGGTTTTAGTTCGAAATCTACCATTTGGGTTATCCAAACATGCATTACCCAAATTATTATGGGATTACGAGCTAGCTCCATTAGCAAAATTTTCAAATTGTTTTACTACAATTATAAACGATCCAGTAAACCAAGTGCACTTAAATCTAATTAGATTCGCTAATAGGGAGAATGCTCAAAGGTTTGTTCGTAATTTCCATGGTAAAAAGTGGGAAAGTGTTCAATCTGAAAAAGAGAAAAAAATTTACGAACCTATACTATGTGAAATTGTTGATTAAATAGTATATAAAGATCATGCTTTGTCCAATTAATGAATGTAAATAATTAAATAATGATGTATATAGCTCAGTCCAAATTATCAAGATTTTTCCAATTAAACCTCACTAACTCCCAGTTAGAATTTCCTTGATGGCTAGTATTTAAACCATCATTAATATCAGTTGGAGACTTATGACGCTTTTCAACTATCACATATTTCTCCCAAATCTTTTTGTTTTGCCAGACAATAATGATACTGTCATTCCCAGACCATCCTATGATACCCACATCGTTTATGGTATCGTTATCCGAACCACTTGGATGATATTTATTTGTATTAACAGAGCAAAATGACCATGTGGATTTGAAATACTTTGGAATAGGGATAGGAAATGCAATATTTCCTAGTAAATGCTGTCTATTTACAGGATAAGTCTCATGATGAGTTGCAAAATCACTAGCTGCTCCCAGATTAGCATTCAACGCAGAGACGTTATAAACATGCAATGTATTCTTGTCCGATAAGACAGCTAACTTTGAATCATCATCCGAAAATTTCATTGAGGTAATTATAGCTCTGTCTAAACCTCTCCTAAATTCATATAACAAAGCAGTATTATGAGTCGAATGAACTCTTATGATTGTGCCTGTTTCAGACGCTGAAGCCACTAATGTACCGGATCTGTTTAGTGCAAGACATCTTATTTTTGATTTATGAGCTTTAATTATACTTACTAAGTTTTTCTCTTGACCTGATGGTGATACATCAACTAACTGGATTTGGCCAATTGATCGACCAGGAAATGCAAGAGTTTGATATTTGTTACTATCATATAACACTTGATTAGAAACCAATGACGAAATAGAAGAATTTGACGTAGACAAATTGTTTCCTATTGAATTAGTAGAATTAACGGATAAATCTGCCAACCCGAATTCATTCTCTATTGTCTCGTAGGTAGCAAATTTCTTAGGGGGTGATGAAAAACCATACACTATGACTTGGTTCTTCAAAACTACTATTATCCGAATTCTTGATAATAAAACATTGAGCACAGGACTCATAAATTCCAAGTTCAAACTGTTTTTCCGCTTCAAATCATCCCATATCACCAATTTATTATTTGCAAACTTCGGGTTTTTTCCCCCACCCACTAATGCCAAATAATTGGTTCTATGAAGCATTGTAATATGTGCGATTCCTGAGCCATGCCCATTTGTATTGAAATTTCTCTTCACTCTCAAGTCAATGGGGTTGGTATTATAGACTAGAAACCCATGCTCGTGGCCCACGGCGAAGCATCCTTGGTCTTGATTGAAGTTGATATTTAATATTTGAAGTTCTTTAGATTGTTGATTATTCGAGATAGGTGAAAGTGTATTCATAACTTCAATGGTTCATTGATTGGTTAAATATTGGATTTAATGATGGTACTAATGCAGGGGCGATTCACTTCGGTATGCTAAGATTGGAGTGTAGATTAGTCCTCTAGTTTCGAAAACAGAGAAAATTCTTTGAAAGCACCTAAATCAATATAATATGACGTATTATTAGAAAGGATTTCCCGATTTTATTTAGACGATATATTAGTATTCATCTATTGTATTTTTGTTTATTATTAGTTTTGTACCTATTTTAGATATAAGCGTATGTTGCAATCAGGTGATAAGATATGAACAATTAAAAAAAAATTATGCACATTATATTCGTTAATATTTCGTATATATACTACTAATCACTCTCTATATCCATTACTTCATCTTCTTCATCACTAGATTCTTCTCCCTTCCTTAAATCATGTGCAACTGAATTTATATCTCCTTCAATCAGATCATTACGTTCTCTCAGGATAAAACTATCTGGAAGCACGTCATCTCTTCTCGAGGCATTCGATAAGTTCTTTGTCTTGTTATTTATTGGCGTTGTAAGCTTGTTGTTTGAAGTTGTTATATCTGCAAGATGCAGACTTGATTTTGATTTGTTCTTTCTAGATCTATATTGTAAAGTTGGCATGTTTAATTCTAATAACTTCTCGCTCGTATTGTTCAAAAATAATGAAGTATTTGTTTTGTTAGACTCCAAGGCCCGTTTCAATAAATCGGAAGCCACTGGATCTGAGGGCGAAATGGCGAGGGCATCATGAAGTATATCGATAGCTTTGAATATATTTCCTAATTTCAAATAGATAAGCCCCATGGCTGATAGAATGTTGGAATCATTCGCATGGCTAATCTTCAATACCTGATTGAAGCATTCCAATGCTTTATAAGGGCGGTTTCCTTTTCTAAACACATGGCCCAAATTAGCGTGTATCGAAATCCATATTTTAGAATCTGAATTTAAATGCTTAGCAGCACCAAGTGCCTCTTGAAAATAAAGCTCAGCTTTCATTAAATCATTTTTATAAAAGTTGATGACTCCTAACTCGTTCAAGACCAAGGGATCCGAGTTACATATCTGTGACGAAACGATTAAATATTCTTCTGATAAGTTTAAATTATTCATCTGGAGATGTTGCATGCCTAAAAATAAGTTAGGTAAATGTGAACCAGGAAATAATCTAGCAGCAAATGCATACGCACTAATTGCTTGTTCGTGTTCTCCTTCGGCTGCAAATGTATGGGCAAATCCTATCCAGGCATGGCCAAAATTAGGGTTTAATAATGTTGCTTTACTAAAAAATTTTCTTGCTTCAATAATCTTATTTATAGACAAGTAATATACCCCAATGGATAACCAGGTCATTGGATTATTAGGATGATTTTCAGCCAATTGGTGTGCCTTTAAGAATAGTTTGTTTTTTCCTCCAAGTTCATGCAAGCAACTCAAATAGTTTGGCAATACATTGAAATTATACGGATCCTTCGATAAAATTTTTTCATACGTAGCCAAACATTCGTCAAAATTACATTGAACATAAAGATATTCGGCCTTACTCAATAAGATATCGCAATTCTCTCCTAAATCGTACTCTTCTTTCAAAATATTTTCTGCTTCTTCAAATTTTTGCACATTCAAATATTTACTTAAATTTGTGGTGTATAATAATTTAATAAGTTCATCGTTGTCATCTGCATCTCTATAATTTAATGAAGTTATAAATGCCCATTCTTCACTTGGAGTCATCAAATTGTTCGATATCAATTCATGAAAGGCTTCATAACACTTAACATCGACCAAAACAGCCTCTTTGTACGATTCCTTTGCTTTTTCAAAATTGTTTTGATTGGCATATAAAAGTCCTCTCAAGTAACACATTGACGCTTCTAATTTAATCCCTCCATCACTATTTCTTACTTGATAATTGTCGTCCTTCCTAAATGGATTGGATTCTCCTATCAAGTCGAGTGCATCGTCCCATAATTCTAGCTTTAGCAAACAATACGCCGCCAAATATCGACAACTGACAGACTTTTCGAATTCTGGCTTGCTAGTCAAAAGATGCTTTGCTCGTAAGTAATTTCCACTATTGAAATACACCTGTGCAAGCCAAAATGCGTCATTTGGATCATCCGTCAATGCCAAAACTTTGTCCCCTATATACTCAGCCGTGGTATAATGATGCTGCATCAATGCATCATGTCTCCATAGTCTTAACTTTTCTGCTTGTGTAAGTGGTTCAGCATCATGTACCTGTTTTTGTTCTTCATGCAAATTGGACCTCTCTAAGTGAAAAAACAGCGACTGATTGGATCCAGGTGTATCAAATAGTGTTGCCGGTGGGTTTGGCGGAGTAATGAATAAATCTTGTCGGCGATTATTGATAACTGGTGAAATAAAAAGTGTAGAATTATGTTGTGATGGAGTCTTTTGATTATGCACCATTTTTCTCTAGTTGGATTCTTCGATTTCTTTCACCAAAATCCTTCTAACAATATGAATATTACACTAAATCTTTTATCAATCGCTAGATTATCAATTTGATTATTATGCTTGCCGCAAATATTATCAAAACAAACCACTGATGATGAATGTCGTAAATTTCATGAGATGCGACATTTGTATTTTTTTGGCTCATCGCTATAGAAAAGATTATGTCTTCTAGATGAGATGACAATTGCAAATATTAGAAATAGGTATTAATTATGGGTTCTAAGGGTTCGAAAAAGGTCAAAATCAATGATCATAAAGCTAAGGAGGTCGAAGAAAACCTTCCAAAAGTTGCAGAAACAGAAAAGTTACCAGAAAGTTCGAAACCAACAAAAAATGTTCAATTTCGTATCATGGTAGGGTCTTACGAACACAACTTATTGTGTTTATCAGTCCTTTTTAACAAATCTCAACCAGTATTTCAACCAATATTTCATTTTCAAGCACACTCACTCTCGATCAAATCAATTGATTTAGCAAAGAGATACTTAGTAACTGGATCGAATGATGAACATATTAGAATATACGATTTACAGAAAAGAAAAGAATTAGGTACCTTGTTGAGTCACCAGGGAACTGTGACAACATTGAAGTTTTCTAACGAAGGTATTTCAGACGAATCACAGAAGCACGAATCGACAGATAAGTCTGGAAAATGGCTCTTGTCTGGATCTGAAGACGGAAAAATTATAATATGGAGAACTAAGGACTGGGAAACATTCAGCACTTTGAAGGGCCATCAAGGCCGTGTTAATGATTTAGCTATCCATCCATCGGGACGTGTTGCTATTTCAGTTTCACAAGATCAAACTATCAGATTATGGAATTTAATGACAGCCAAAAAAGCAGCTGTCTTGAAAATCAAAGGTAGAGATCATTTAGGACAATGTGGTGAATATGTGAGGTGGTCACAAGATGGTAAATACTTCATGGTTGGTTTATTAAACCAATTATTAGTCTACGAAACTTCGAATGCTAAAATTATTAAAAAAATCAAATTCAATTCAACTTTGATGTGCATGGAAGACCTTTCTATAGAAGGAAAGGAATGGCTTGTTACAGGGCATAGTAATGGATGTATTGATTTCTTTGATTTCAAGGAACAGTTGACTACACAAAGGGAACCAGAGGCAGATGAAAAGAAGATCTGGGAAGCCAAGGCTGAAAGCATTGAACCAGTTTTTACATTAAGAGGACACACGAACCGTATTAAGGATTTATCATTGATTCACCATCCAGTTGAAACTAACGATGTCCCATATTTAGTATCAGTTTCATCTGATGGTAAAATCGTTATATGGGACGTATCCGAATCTGTTAGAGATCAAGTGGCAATTTACGATAGTGGTGAAAGATTGAACTGTGTGGTAACATGCCCTGAAACGGTTGAAAAATCGTCTACTATGAAAAGACGCTTCAATGAGATTCCAGAAAAGGAAGATGCAGAATCAGAATACGAAACTGACGGTGAAGAAATCAAGAAGGTTATGTTGAAGGGTAAAAAGAAGGGTAAGAAGAACAAGAAGACAAAAGTCAGTGTCACCTTAGAATAGAGAATACATAATTAATCAAAATATTTAATTTCTTATATTATAATATACGGAATTTGTCATTTAAAGTAGCGAAAGCATTTTTAAGTTCATTGACACTTAATCTAATCTGGCAACGTGTTTGTCAAATAATTGCTTAGCTCTGACCCACACAGGAGAGGTATCCCTATTAGGCAAATCTAACAAAGAAGGCATTAAGTCTTTAGCAAAGAATTCGGAGGCTTCTCTTGGCAATAAAGATGGTAAGTGGTCAATTGAGCAAACAGACAACTTTGGACCAGCGGTGGTTTCAACTGGAACTGTTGGATCATTGAATACAGTTGCAATACTATAGACAGGGATTGGGTTATGGGGATTAGTAGTATCAGCAGAGACATCAACAATAGTTCTCAATTTTCTGTCTGGTACATTTAAGCTATCGTAGTCAACAAATGGAGGAATTGGTTGAGATAAATAGATACAGTTAATAAAAATATCAGAATCAACAATTTCTCTGAATGGTCCTCCTTTAGCGGTTTCTTTCATATCCCACTTGATAAGATTTTCATCTGGAATACCAACCTTCTTGAAGAAGTCAAGGGCACCAGATCCGCATCTACCTAAAGCACCAATAACTAAACATTTTGGATATTCACCACCATTCTTCTTCAATGCTTCATCTAATACCTTTTTAACATCTGCGATTAATTCGTCTTCATTTGGGTATGGGGTGACGCCATGTATATTTTCATCATCAGAGTGGGTTTGTTTGAAAGCCCAGTCCATTACCCCAATGGCAGCACCAGCAAAACCTGCGTAGAAACCGAATGCAGCAACTCTTCTACCTTGATCATTTTCCAAAAATTCTAAGTCGTATAAAGTACCTTTGCCTTCTGGGAATCTTCTCAAGACATCTTTCCATCCAGCTTGATCTTTATAACAGTGAGCAAATTGGATATGTTCATGTACTAATGGGAATGTTTCATTTTCTGGTAATTCTTTTAATCCAAAGATTATTCTGTCTTTAGGAGCTTCTTTCCAAGATCCTTCTGGTACAATAGTAGCACCGACCTTCTCGTATTCGTCAGCAGCAAATGTTGATTGCGAGCTCTTTTCAACGTATATTTTGAAGCCAGCATCTATCAATTGCTTAGTAGTTGATGGAGTTAAAGCAGCTCTAGCTTCCAATGGCTTGGTTTCAGCTCTTAAGTGTAAAGTAACAGGGTTTGACATAGTGTATCTATTAAATATGTTAATCTTAAATTGTAATAAGCTTAAATCTATAAATTTCAATGAATATATATATTGGATTGCACCTGACTTATGACTCAATTGCGCTTAAATTTCCCTTTTAGTAAATCTAGTATCGCATCAAATCTTCTACAGTATTTTGTTCAATTCATTTTCATATATTATTTACAAGGACCTAATAGAGTTTAAGACGTACTTCTTCAAAATAGGCTTTGCGCAATCCCAATTGTCTTCAACAAATGAGTCACCGTAAACCTTGAATAATTTCTTGATTATGGAAATTTCATGTTCGTCAGACAATATGCCATTCGCAACCGCTTTATCAAATAGTAAGTAGGCAAATTCTCTGTCGTTATGATATAAATTACATAACATTAATGACTCAGTCATTAATCCCGATGGTGATCTTCCACTATGTTCATTGATGGATTGAGAAACGTTTTGAATATAATCGTTGTAGACGTCTAAGGATTTGTCGATGTTGAATTCAGAATTTGCTAATATGTAACATTGCAACACCTTAATTGGAATATTTTCGACAGTAAGCAATGTTTCAGCTATTTTCAAATAATGCTCATTGCTTTCCCTTATAGCCTGGTAGCAAAAGGATTGGATTAGCTTATGCTGAATAAATTCAATACCAAATTTCTCATGCGTTTGGTAAGTGTGATATTTTGCCAATGCCAATTTGATATCATTAGTATCCATGCCGTAAGTCTCAATTAATTTCATTCTAATAAGAATGGATTCTGGTGTTTTATCCATATCTAACCTATTTTCTTCAATATACGAAAGTAAATCTTTACGTAACTTAATTATCGAGTCATGATTAAACTCACTGTATTCTACTTCATTGACCTGAGAAATCTTCGAATATTCATCACGCAACATTTGAAAGTTCTTACTTTCAATATCATTATCTTCATTGACCAAATTTTCGTCTAATTGATGAGAAATCGTAAGCGCTTTACATAATGCTTCCTTCGCTAATATATCAGGGTTTTCATAGAAAATCATGCTGAAAATCTTTAAAAATGACAAGCTATCTAAATCCATTTGCATTAATTTAGTTTCAATGGATCCATTCTTTAAGCCACTTAATGAAAGACCTGAAAGCACTTTTAGGTCAATTAAACCTTTTAATAGATTCTCTATTTGACCACTATCTTCTGGAGAGCTTAACTTATCAACAAGAGCTAATGACTTAGCTAGCTTACCAATATCAATTTCAAACTCATTATCGCTGATTTCAATTTTTTCGCCTAACAACAATTTCTCCAAAATCTTAGAATAGAGCGTATCGTTTTCGATATCTTTACCGTGTCTTAAATACAAATCCCAAGACTGATCTACTCTACCTGGGTTTGAGTCAATAAGACTAGTTAATGCATCAGATGACCATTTATGGCTCTCGATTTTCTTCGCTGTGTGATACAATGAAAAATCATGTTTGAGACCATATGAAAGTAAATTATTAATTATATCAGATTTTTCAATATTTTTCAATTCTCCATGAGACTTGACGAGCTTGATCAAATCATGAATAGAGTCTATATCCTCTTGTTTCTGGTTTTGTTCAAAATTACTTTGTGAATTTTTTACAATGTCATTGATTTTTGTGAGTTGACTCTGATCTATTTGGCCATGTTGAGATATTTGCTTATACAAATTAGATAGAGAATGATTCGTAGACGCATATCGGTATTTTTGGATACCTAATGATCTAGCAGGTATACGTGCAAACCTAGATATCATACTCAGTATCGAAATGTATATTTATTACAGCGAAATTTTTTTGTGAGAAATATATAGAGAAAAAAAATACAGTGAGAATCTAATCATGTTTTAATTCTTGTTCCATCTTAGCTAACATTCCCATACCCGTAAAGTAATCTTGCCAGTGATCTTTGACTTTAATAGTATCCAATTCTTTAAAATTAAAATACTTATTAATGTAAGTATCATAATTAATCCATTTTTCCTCTGATTCACAGTGATGACTCCAACTTGCTTTATATGCGCCACCTAATGCACAAGCATTTGGGATTTCTACCTTATAGTTACCATCAGTAGGACCCAAAATGGAACCCATTTTCTTCACTATACTTATATTATTGGATGCACCACCAACGAAGAAAACTTTGTGTGGTCTGGAGGTCAATGATTCAAAAGTTTGCTTCTTACCATCAGTATATAAATCGCCAAACCTTTGATGCAAATCTTGGTATAATTTGCGTGAACCAGATGATTCAGGACTTGGGGTAGAATTAGCTGACCCAGAACTACTTATCATTGGTCCAGCTCTCAATCTGCAACTTAAGGTTTGCGACTCGACAATTGAACTTACATCTTCTTCAACGTCCCAAGAGTCTACAGTAATTAGTTTATTTTGGTCATCTAATTTGCATCTTTTATACTGGGCTGAAGCATTTGGAACAATTTCACCTAATGGGAAGTAAATACCCAATTCATTATTAAACGTATCGGAAGAATCTAATAACTCATTAAACTTATCCCAACTCTTAGAATCTTTGACCCCATTCTTCTCGTTTACTGAATCGCGAATCTTTTCTCTTGCCAATGAGCCATTACAGTAACAAATCATACCCATATAGTTATTAGGCATAGTAGGATGTTTAAATAAATGATATTGGGAAGATGGAATATAGTTCTCAGTAATCAATAATACTGTTGTCGAAGTACCCAAAGAAGTTAAAATATCATTGGGTGCCAAAGGTAATGAAATTATTGTAGCCAAATTGTCACCTGTGAAAGAATAAATTTTAACGTCTGAATTAAATCCATACTTATTAACAAAATATGGAGATATATCTCCAGAGTTTTCATAAGAAATAGGTTTAATTTCACCCAACTTCTTTTTCAATTCGGAGACACCGGCTTTCGTCTGTTCTTTAGTTGCACCATCTTTAGTTGGATGAACTCCAGCTGCCAACGATAACAATTCGTCGTCATAGTCGTTCTTCTTGATATCATAAAGATTCATTCCACAAGCCTCTGCTTGTTCAATGTTAGTGATCTCTCCTAAAAGTACACTAGCCATGAAACTCGAAACCAACGAAATTCTATAAGTTTCTTTATACTTTGAAGGGTTGGTTCTAACAGCTAGTTTTCTAATCTGTAAACCAGTAAATCTATAATGGGCGCGAGACCCGGTTATGTCTGCCAATTGGTCACTACCACCCACGGCTTCTTCAAACGTCTTGATTTCTTCTCCTGTTGAATGATCCTGCCAGTTTGGTGAATTTTCAAATGTGAATGCATCCTTCAATTGTTCGCTAAGAGGGCTATCCGTGTTCAAGTTTTGCATTAATGTAGGAGCATTATTGGACCAGTACACCGATCCATGCTGTTGTCCGGATCCACTAATCCCCCTTACTTTATTAAACGGAAACTCCTTCTCTTTCATCTTTCCAAATATAGTATCCAAAGCATCTAACCACATAGCTACCGGAGACACAATTTCACCAGTTTCATCATTACTAATAACTCCCTTCTTGATTCCATATTTCTCTTTGTATAAATCATCAAACTCGACATGGAATGTCTCTAAGTGTTCTAAATTTTCATTCGTCGCAATAATCTTCAATTGTTGGGTTGATAAATCAAATCCCAAGAATAGATCCTTCGACTTTTCATAACTCATATTTGATCTGTATCCAACTAACTGGGTTTTTGTTGTATAACGGCCAATTAGGTAAAACAATTAATAAAACAATCGCAAACTGGACTAAAAATGTAACAACTGTTAAAAATAAATCTTGCGTAAACCAACCAACGATTAAGGAAATTGGGATAATTAAATAGTTAGATTTGTGTACAATATCTTCAGTCTTCTCTTGGCCTTTAAAATCAATTGGAAATTCCAAGTATTCACTAATAGTATCCATTCTGTCAGATGATCGTTTATATATCTACGTTAATTCAAGCAAGCGGTAAATTTCGGTGAGTTTAATGACCGAATTAGTTTTGTGTTGGTTCCTCCTGAAAAACAATTTTCGGTAGATTTTCCCAAATCAAATTAGAATACGGAAACATTTCTCTATTAACTCTATGGGCTTATTAATGAATTGCAATGTGTTCTACAGGCGGAACGCCCGTATAATGCTACAATAGTAAAGTAAATAATATTTTATATTGATAATAAATAGGGCGTGAAAGTCATTAAATTAAAACTAATGCTTGAATGATTCATTTTGGACGTAGTAGTTTAAATCGTTATCAATTAGTTTTTCTTCTAGGAAGTCTGTAATCATATTGTATTTGTCTTCTTGGATAATTGACATCTTTTTGTCATTTGGATTAATTTCGTCGAAAGAAAATTCATAATCTTTCGTTGAAAATTCTGGTAAAGAATAGAACTTAAATGGTTCATCTTTATGTATCCTTTTTTCGTTCATCATTGAGTTATTAGTGGAAACGGTCGTAGATCTTGTTAAAGTGGTCATTAAGGAATTTTCACCGTCAGTTTCAGACATTAAGGATGGAGATGTCGTTCTGGATAATTCCAGAGACCCAGTATCTTCATCTTCTTCATCTCCATCTTCATCGTATATATAGTTATCCAAGTTAATATAGTTGAATACTTCATCCAGTTCCGAATCTGTGTCTTCTATAGGTGATGACGGCTCTATATTGCTAGCTCCTGTGGTTATTGGAGAATATGACAAGTCACTCATGTTACAGATCAATTCGTTCATAGGGTCTACATTGACCAATTCAGTGAACGACCGTTTCCTTGCTGTGGTGGTGTCTTCGAATGCTAAATGATGCGGTAAGGATTGAGGTTTGTTTAATACTAAGTTTTTCAAATGCTTATAATCATGAATCAACGATAACAAATGTGTCTTCAATTGACTATTTTCCTTTTCAATGATCGATATGTTTTTATTCAACTCATGAATTTCCCCCTTTCCCACACATGTTGGTTGTTTTTGTTGTTTTGGCATAGATTGGCATCTCGATGATTGCTGCAATCCTGTTATTTGTTGCTTACTAGCAGGTTGTATTGGTAATTGGCTTGCTTGTGGCGAAGATGATGCTGACTTTTCTTCTATTATCGTAGGACTATTTTTGGGTCTTCTCTTTTTTTCTTTACAGGTTTCGATTTTTTCATTAGTTGGCTTTCTGCCAGGCTTTGGCCTTGGAGGCAATACCCACGTTTTAGACGTCTTAACCGTCGTTAATTGATTTGAGTTATCTATATCTGTTAGTATTCGTCCAAGGGGCCACCTAATTCCTTTTTCAGCGTACATACTATGTGAATTATTTATACCAGGAGAAATAGACATCTTAATATCAATAATTTATACTACTCATTATACAATGATGGAATATGTTCTAATCTAATAAAATCCTTTAAACGGCACAAGGTACAATATATATGAAAATTGAAAACTTTTATACAGAAAATGTGTATATATAAATGATTAATTCATGTACGAAGTGAAATTGTTCACGATTGCCTAAAGATCCCGAATTGCTTAATTCCTTGAAAATGAAAAAAAAAGGTCGCAATAATTCGGATTCTCTCGGGTGTAAAAATTTATTAAGTAATTGAATTTTATACGTTTATGACTGGCTAGAATCTGTATACACTTCGTCCGGGGTTAACTAACTCTTATTGATGCATTTATTGTTCTATATATAACGTCTACTGATTGTATATCCAAACTGTAATCTAACTGCTTTGAATCGAGGTTAGTGTCTGAAGTTATTCAGATGGTCAACAGTGTTGGGTACTAATTGATGGAAGAGTCAAAATCAAAATTTTCGAGCCTACCGTAAAGGATGCCCCAGACGAACCGAGCCGAATGCAGTCAAGAGATTGTGCTACAGATATCGTAAGTGTAGACCAACCTAATCAGTTATTGAATGCATTTATGCATCCGCTAAGCCAATTAACAATACGTGTTGAATCATCTCCCTATACCCGTGGAAACTGTCGCGAAAGCATCCCGGGACGGTGCCTTTCTTTATAGCCGATCAGGCCAGAAGCGAACATAAGGCGCGAAGAAAGCGAATTCTTAAATGCGGTTGAACGTCTCATATTCAGTCAGGTAATTTTATTACTTAATA
>NW_015385539.1:0-35027 GCF_001447935.2 Debaryomyces fabryi
AAAAAATCCAGAAAAGGTTTGATGATCAGAGATCAATACTCTATCGGTGCCGCAGAGAAAAGCCTGGTACAAATATTTCCGTAGTACTAATGCAAACACCACCCCCGGAGACCACTCTGCTTCATTTTCAAAAACAAGAGGTGCCTTCCTCAATAACCTAGTACTTGATAATCTCTTCTTGAAGAGACTAATCGCTCCTTTCAATTCTTCAAATCCTTGCGATAAATAATAGCTTTCTATTTTGTAATCACCCAACCCAAAATAAATATTAGGAAATTCATGCAACGAAGCCAGTTTATTCGTCAGGAAATGAATTATATCAGGCTTGAAATGTAAATTATTTACATCAGTAAAAGATGGCTTTATAATCAGAGGTCCTCCAAATACATGATGTTGACCGTATGTGTACTTGTAAACGTTTTCTATTGGCGTCAATATTCGCCCATTAAAGTATTTTTGGATACATTCTTCATTATTTGATGGTGCTCTCGGGTATTCATAAGCATTTAGCAACTGCCTCTGAATGAAATTCGTCCCCCTAATAGTCATTTCAAATGGTTCAAGGAAGCTTCTCTTGAATTCATCACTACTGATTTCTCGAAATTCAGCTTTTACCATCGCATTAGTGATATAATAAAGGACTGGTAAATCGGGAGTACTACCAATTGAAACCGATACTGAATACTTATCAATTATATGTTTTGGGACAGGCAATGCTTCAGGCTGGTTCAAATCCCTGATTTTCAAAAGTGGGGTGTCTAAAAAGACCCTTGTGTTTTGTTCGCCATCAGACACAAGTTCAATAAATAAGGATGGATATATCTGGATGCATTGATTATCAGGGTCATCAAAGAAGATATCATTGCTATTCTTCCCTGAAAAATACATTGATGTCATCATTAATATTATGGAAATATAATTATTTGCTTCTCTAGAAATTCAATATCTGCAGACTTGATATGGTAGTGCAACCATTTCAATCACTAAAACTGGTTGTAAAATATCTTATCAAACTTCTATAGTTTATTCCTTTCCTCCTCGATGCTTAGAAAGGTGAACTCTACACCTCGCTGTGAGACATTTTCAGGGAAGTGATTCTAAATTAGATAGTTCCTCTAATTATTCTAAGAATCTATTCCAACACAGAATTAACTAGCTTTACTATTTTTTTTTAGTTTACTCTTGAGTTGATAACTAATCTTAACTACTCTATGTTAGGTTCCGAATTCGCCGTTCTCTTTTCTCGAGATTTCTTTTCAAATTTCTTTCCTCTTTCTACTATTTTTCAAATCGTGGACAATTGCAGCATTCGGAATAATAAGTCCCGAATGCAATATATATATTAACATATGAATATGATATACCTCTTCTCTTACGAATTGATCAATCGATGTTTATTTGCAGTAGTTTGTATATCAACTTCGAAAGCTTATTCTACAGACTGCAATCATATATGGACCAAAATATGCTGGTTATAATATATAATAAGTATTTTGCAGTAAATACGGTGTTTACGTCAAGTTCTTAAATCAAGAAGGAAAAGATAACTTGAAGCAATACCAAGCTTAAATTAATTTTGTGAATCTTCAAATTCTTTCTTTAAATGATATTGTAGTTGCTATATACTTGTGATGAACAGGTCTATGACTAACTAAATTATTTTTATATCGATGAACTTTGGTTCTTTGGTATTGCCCTCACTAGTGATTTATAATCCTATCCAATATCACCTAATATTGGAATATTTTCTCTTAGGTAAGATACTTATATCTCTATTTGTTCATATCCAATATTGTGGGTCTCACATTATATATGTGCCCGTTATAACAGCTCTTCTTGTATGAAGATAAGCATAATTGAGAAATACGCTCATCCATCACTAGTAAAATTTGATTATTGCTTGCATTGATGTTGCACATTCGAATAACCTAAAGCCAATAAAGGGGTTTCTACTCGTAAGCTTAAATGGAATTGCAACCGTTATATGCGAGCTTCATTGTAGCATTGTCTGAGATATCAAAGGATAGAGAGGAGTTTTTACATTTCTGGCAAATTTAGGAATTTAACTCCCATTTTCTTCGGAAACCGTCTCGCGTATATATATCTATGTAGTATTTTATGTTATAGGAGAAATTATTGCTCGTGAAGCGTGATGTTATCGTATCTGTTCAGAAATAATCCCGAAATTATGGGAGATGAGTCCCGCAACCCCATTATCGCGAAACTTGGAGTTCTTCAACGATTATACGCTTCAAGTCTATATTCTTCACTAATCATAAAGGTTTTTCTTGACACAAACTAGTGTTTTTCAAAGTGTGCTATCCTCTCAGTCCAATGGCTGAAGAAAACCAGAATAACCGGCGACGGCTCCCTGCTTGTGAGAGATGTCGTACCAGAAAGACAAAGTGTGATTCACAACTCCCATCATGTTCCAATTGTGTTAAGGCTGGAGTGGAATGTATGAACAAAGATAAGGTATTGGGTAAAACTGCTACCAGAAGTTATGTTTGGTCTTTGGAGGAGCGTATTCGAGCATTTGAAGGAGAGCACGGTTTGTTTGATCAATATCCAAAATCTGAGCAGCATAGGTCTAAACGAGCTAGATTATCAAATAGCCAAAATCAGGATATTTCGAACGGAAAAGTACCATTACCGATATCTAGGTCTCCATCACCTTCACAACCGCCGCAGCGATCGAGCCCGTCCAGGTCTTATAGTGATCTGTCAGTATCTGTGAATAATGGTAAGCATGATAATGAAGACGCTGACAATAGTGATAATGATGACGAAGGAACTATCCAAAGTACAATGGACACATTGCTTGCTACTACTTTTTCCGGAGGAGCTGCAACGCATGTCAGTGATGACCTTGATAGTCAGATTCGACAATATTCAAGTCCATCTTCTGGACAAAGTGCAAGGGAAATATTTATTGAAAAGGAGAACATGGCACTTGCTAAGCTTGGGAGAGATTTTTTGAAACAGGTGCGTCGTATCAACTCTAAAAATAGGGTTACCGATATAACAGCTTATGATTACAATATACTTACTCGATTGGCGAAACGATATTTTACATGGATGAATAGTGCCCATCCCGTACTACATGAATGTATGTTTCATCTTCAGCTAGAAAAATGTCGCCACAGAAACAAAGAGGTTTCTGTAATTGACCGTTTTCAGGTAAGCATGGTCATAGCAATTTCTCTTGTTTCAATCGGGCGGCCGCATCTGTCTACTTCTGAGATTGGGCGGATCGCAAATGACTTTTGGAAATCAGCGACAAAACTTCGTGGTAGATTATTGTTTGGTTCTGGGATCAAAAAACTTCAGAACATTTTACTTTTGTTACAATATACTCTATTGGTTCCCAAGGCTGGAAATTTGTGGCAACTTTCGGGATCTGCAATGAGACTTGCAACTGAAATGGGACTCTATGCTGAGCCAAATCCCTCGCAAGAATATGACCCTCTAACTTTGGATCTCCGTCGACGTGTTTTTTGGACTTGCTATTGCATAGATCGAATTCTCGCTACAGTGATGGGAAGACCTACAGGGATTCCGGATACTTGGATATCTGCTGAATTTCCTGCTTTAGTAGAGGACAAGCTAGTAACTGTACATGGAATAGAATCAGGTCCTATATGTCATCTCAAAGTTGCTCAAATTCAGCAAATTCGTATATATCGACTACAATCCGAAATCCATAAACGCCTATATGCTCATAATCAGAATAAGCTGCCTCATGAAGATATGAATAGTTGGAGTTGGCAGATGTATGACCAACTAAGACTTTGGCGTAGTAGCTTTTCTCTCCCTACTCCATTAATAACTAAAGAATGGACTGAGTTACAATTTCATATTGCTGTTGTTTTACTTTTCCGCCCATCTCCCAATCGTCCCAAGTTATCAAACGAAGCATTACATGTTGCTTTTCACTCAGCTGGTGAGGTCATGAAACTAGTTAAAGTTATGCATAGGGAATGCTCGGCAGTTTTTTCATGGCTCACAGTACAGAACCTCTTTATGTGTGGATTAACATTTGTTAATTCATTGAAAGAACTTGCTGAAAGACGAAATTCTCACCAATTGTGTATATCATTTGTTGAGATTTTTCTTCAAATTCAGTCTTGTACTGCTATGCTTGAAACATTGTCGGCTTTGGAAGCTGGGGCTAACGAACGAATAAGAAATGCTTTTGAAATGATCTCCTCCAATGTTCTCCAAAATATTACTACTATGGCTCCTTCTTTTCCACATCAATCTAATCAAGAAGGATGTATCTGGAGCCAGATTGCAAAATTAAATAATATTTCTATACCAAGACCAACAAATATTGAAGGAACTTCAATTCCTATTCAAGATTATTCGATTATTCTTCAGCAAACTGATATGCAAGGCTGGGAAAGCTTGTCTAATGGCTATGGAGATGAGCATTTCTCTGAGCATGACACTGATGCGTCCACCAATAACGGTATGCTTGATTTGCCAATTGATACGAATGCATATACTGTTTCGAAGGGGCGCCGGTCTACGAATCATGCAGTTTCTTCAAATCAAGTGGGTTGTTTGTCAAATGATAGTAATAGGACTTTAGGGAAACCAAACCAAGAGATTTCAAGTTCCCGTGATCCTATGCAACCTTTCACCGCGCATGAAGATCCTAGTATGGAAAGATTAGCAGCTATTTCTAACGTCGCTGCTGAAGCAGAACCAATTCGTGATATAGGTATATTACCTGATTGGTCTGATACTAATTTGGGTGCCGAATTAGAGCGCTGGTTTCTATATCCCTTACCTGATGCGAGCGAGCAATTCTCTATATGATAACAATCTTGCAAATATAAAACTTGCAACTCGTTTAATTTATTGTATATATCTTTTGGGTAAAATATCAGTGGAAAGGATTCAGAAAAGCCCAAGCTTAAGCATCTACCTGAGTGGCTGCTTAAACATAATTACCGATTCTGGTATGTGTCCAAATCAGTAGTCCTATAGTGTATTTAGAAGTTAAGGAGAGCTAAAGCCACTAGGTAGTATAATTATGATGTAAATATAGAGACTTCCTATTACAGAAAGTGGAAGCGGGAGCCTAAATTAAAATTATTCATTTTCGGAGTCTTTCCGAAGGTTGAATCTTCTCGGATTCATTCCGAAGTGTAATGAAAAATCTATAAAGACATGTCATATTCCATTCCTTTGTTCCTTATTTATCATAAAACACAATCATGAAAGTTTTAGTTCTTGGAGCTACGGGTTTTATTGGCTCAAGCGTAGCTGATGCATTGGTACGTGCTGGTCATCAAGTTATAGGTCAAACAAGAAACTCCTTGCAGTGCGCTAAGAAATTGGAAAGTCGCGAGATTGAAGTATTGCAAAGTGATCCATTTTCTGACGACAAATGGACTTCCATCCTAGGCTCTATTGATGCGGTAGTAGACTGTCTTGGTGGTAGCGCCCCCATTGATAAAGAAAATATCAATATTATTAGAAAGGCTGAACAAGCCGAAAGGCATCCAACGGCTTCCAAATTGGTCTATATTTGGACCTCCGGCGTTTGGCTACATGGTGATGACCGTTGGGAAATTGTTACTGACGGAACTGAGGCCACCAGAGCTCCTGGAAAAGTTTCCTGGCGTCCAGAAGTCGAAAACATTATCGTTTCCAGTAAAGCAATTGATGGCATCGTAATTCGCCCAGGTTTAGTTTATGGAAGAAGTGGAAGTGTCCCAGGGATGCTTTTCAGTCAAGCTGTAACTGACAAGAAAATAGAATGGCCAGGTGAACCAGGGGGGCGTTATGCTACAGTTCACGTTGATGATCTCGGTGAACTTTACCGTCTCGCCGTTGAAAAGCATCCACTAGTCAAGCACCTTAAACTAGAAGGTAGCAATTTTGCAACAGAAAGTGTGGATCTTTTCTTATCTAGAGTAGCTGAGCTTGCGGGTCTCGACAGCTATAGTTATAAGACACCAGTGTCTCCATTCGAGATTGCATTATCTGGTACTAGCATTGTTCGAGGAACTTTAGCTCGATCGATACTCGGATGGCAGCCTGTCAAGCCATCACTTATTGATGGCTTGCAGGTTTATTATCGCTCGTCGCTTGCAAATTGGCAAAATTGAAATGTACTTAAAGAAGAATATTTTCAAATAATACATATCCCTATATAATTATATAGATAATTCATTAGTATTAATTTTTTTGAAACCTTTATTTAGTTAAGAACGTAGAATTGCCCAAAAATTACTTTACTAAAAGACAGATTGGACTGTTATATAATATAAATAATTGACCATCTACGTGTAATAAAGCACAAATTAGTATATTAATATTTACAATACTATATATTCGTAGTCTCAGCGACTATTATCTGCACAGGAAAATGCACTTGCAACAGTGCCATCTGCGTAACCTTGAGCAATTGATGTAACAGATCCATATACTCCTGAAATACATATGTAGCAACCGGCAATAATTGTGAAAAAGGCCACCGAAACAATGGATATGTTTCTTTTACTTTCTCCCCACACTTTTTGAGATTTTTTCAACCATCTCACCCCAATATCTGTTGATTCATAGGCACCTCCACCTAATTCATAAAGAGCCATAAAAGCAGGAATTATAAGTGTGAAAATTGTCCCAAGAAGAGCACCGATCAAGCCTAACAAATCATTAAAGAATGGAATAGATCCAGCTATAACCAATCCCGCACCAATGACTAAACTCATCATACTGATCCACGTAAGCCAATGAGTTTTAGAATTACTTTGCAAATGCACTGAACCTCTTAAAATACGAACGAGTGCGTACTTCGCAGCAATATGTGCTTGGAAGAAGCACGAGAAAAAAAGTGCTGGAAATGAAATCCCGTACGCAACCTTTTGAATCAACATACCAGCGGATCCAAGAGATGGCGATGCAACATATTGCCCAACTTTCCCATAAACAATGCAACTAATCACAATATAATTAAAAACGACAAACCCTTGGCCCATGAAAAGCGACTTGACATATTGAGTTTGGTCTCTCATTTCAGCATGAATTGTAAAAAATGAAGCCGTACCGCAAAGACTTAACAATTGAGTAGCAACAGCAGCAGAAATAGCTGAATAGGATGCACCAGTAGCAACAACTTGTATCATCTTATCAACTGGTTCTGATTTGGGGGCTGCGGAGGGGGTACTCTGAGTTAAGCAGGCGATAGCAACAACCCAAACACCAGTAAATACCGATATTACAGCAACGTAACCACACCATGACAAAACTTTCATAGTACGTGTGAAAAGTCCAATAATAAGAGCTATAGCAGCACCAATGCCTATCCAACCAGTGGTACAAATGGCATGATCAGTAAGTGAATTGAATGCGATAGAAACAGTAAGTAAAGCCGCTCCATAACAAAGAGTATAGAAGAGCCAAAATGCAAATCCCATGACTTCACGAGCATACTTACCAAACATAAGGTAAGCTGCATCTCCTATACTGTGAACTTGTGGATGAGAAAGACGAAATTTGCCAATAACGAGCCCTGTCCATGTACTCAAGGCACATAAGGCAATTAGACTTATTAACCAGGTACAAATCCCAAAACTTCGAAAGTTTGGGGTAAACCAAGAACACCTAAACCAAACTGGGTTTTCGCGATCAAAACTGCGGCGCCGAGACAAGAAACACCTCTGAAATCTGGTCCCTCACCGTTGTCAACGAATACATTATGATCTTGCTCGTCGAATATAGTTCCATTTTCAAGGTTATCTTCAGTACTAACCTTTGATTTGATCGTTATATGAGATTTCATTTTTTTTTCGGATTCTAATAGTGACATAATGTATAAATGATGAGTAGACTTATGACAATATTTTAGCGTTTTGTCTTCGTTTTATCTCTTTCCATTTATCTCCCCGCTAAATTCCTTCTCTTATCTCGTTAAGTTGGGCAATACCTTAAGCGTATTACAATTATATAATCTTTGTCCTTAATTTGAACCTTCGCAATAAGGCCGAAGATAACATATCGCTAATCAAACTACGGTACTTATTTTTATCAATAAACGAACATCTTGGCTCGGCCCATGACATTTTTCACCCCCTCTTTACTGGAATAAATTTTCGGACATTATCCGATAATTGTCAAAAAAGACAAATGTCGGGTATTTACTATTCGTAATCTTGATAATAAGATAAGCTTCAGTATTTTAATAATTTATGTGCAAGACTACTAGTTCCCCGAGTTAAACTCCTCGGGGTAGTACCGATATTTCACGGGAACTCTCCGATACATATTGGCCCCACCAAGAGATTATCTATAAGGACTAGGATTTCAATTAGATTTAAAAGAGACCATATTCAATTCATTTATTAGCTACAACTGGATAACATCTTATACAATAATGACCAAACTTCAAGGTATTTTCGCTGCTGTTCCAACGCCTCTCACTGCTGATGGTAAAGCAATTGACATTTCAAATATTTCAAAGCAAGTCGAAAGGTTTGTCGATGCTGGTATCCATGGTGTTGTAACCACTGGTACTACTGGAGAATTTCCTGCTCTTACAACTGAAGAACACAAGAGTGTTATCAAGGCTTACATTGATGCTGCAAATGGAAGATTTCCAGTGATTGCAGGTCTCGGTAGTAACAGCACACAACATGCAATCGAAATGGCACAATTCTCTGAAAATGCCGGTGCTGCTTCTATTATGATTGTTCCTCCCTTCTACGATCCGCTTTCTTTCAAGGCTCTTTACAAGTTTTATGAAGATGTGTGTGGATCTATCTCAATACCTGTTATGTACTATAATTTACCAGGCGCGACTGGTGTTCACCTTACTGCAGCTCAAATTAGGCAACTCGGTGAAATCAAGGGTTTTGATTATATGAAAGACACTTCTGGTAATGCTAAGGAACTTGCAGACCTCCTTACCAACCCGTCTGATAAGATCACTGCATTTAATGGATGGGATACTTTAACTTTCTTTGCTATGTCCCATGGGGCTCAAGCTGGTGTATGGGGTGTTGCATCTGTTGTTCCAAAGGAATGTGTTGAGCTTTGGAATACTTTTACAAAAGAAAAGAACCTTGATAAGGCTAGAGAACAATGGAAATTCCTTTGGAAAGTAAGTGATTTTTTGGAGGGTGTTAACTATCCAGCTGGTATTAAAGCAGGCCTTGATATTATTGGGCACTCTGCTGGACCTGTGAGATTGCCAACACTTCCATTAGAAAAGGAAGATATCGAAAAGTTTACTGAAATTCTTGAACAGAGAAAATATAAATAACTAGCTATCTAACAGTAAATAAAATGTATGATAAATATAATATTATGTCATTAAAGCCCGATATAGGAATCTTGACCTTTGATTTAGGAAGAAAGTTAGAACGATATAGATATATTTTCTTATATTAAATTTTAAATGTAGCTCAAAGTGTTGTAAACATATTTACTGTTTCCATCAATCTAGATATCATACAAATAGTATTTTTCGTTTATAAATCATATCCGATATATCATAAATATGTTGTGTTTTAGTCAAGTTGAAAGTAAGTAAAATGAATCATACATAATTAAAATAAGGCTATTCAATATCTATATCATTAATAGCTCATAACTTAGCTTCAACTCTGCGTGTTACTTTGTGGAGTCTACCATCTTCAGACATCCTTGCTAGGTGTTCTGGCTTTATGTCCTGGACAGTAGTGCAGCCCATTAATGCCATAACTAAACTGAATTCATCATGCAAAATATTTAATGCAATGGAAACACCTTCTTCACCTTTATAAGCAAGTCCCCAGAGAGCAATACGACCCACCCAGCAATAATCAGCACCTAAAGCAAGAGCCTTGAAAATATCACTACCTCTTCTGATACCTCCATCGATATGAACCGGGATTCTGCCTCTGACTGCTTGAACGACCTCTGGTAACGCATCCAAAGTGCTCATGGCACCATCAAGTTGTCTTCCACCATGATTCGACACAACAATGCCGTCCGCCCCAGCATTAACCGCCAATTCTGCATCTTCAGCAGTAAGAATCCCCTTAAGCCAAATTTGCAACTTGGTCTTCTTTTTTAAATCTTTAATATAAGACCAAGTGAGGTTAGTTTCATATTGGGTTCTATTATCACCACTCACCATGTTATCACCATTAATAAATGGATAGCAGGGAAAAGTACAATGCGAAGGTAAAGCAAAAGTATTTTTCATCTCATTAAGTCTTCTGCCTAACCAGGGACAATCAACACTTAAGAAAATCGCTTTGTAGCCGAATTCTTCAGCATTACGAATAATAGACATATTCGTCTCTTCATCCTTGACTGCACTCAATTGCTGCGCATACGAAATACCAGCGTCTTTACCCTGTTCAGCTACTACTTTCGGAGAGGTATTAGACCAACTTGAAAGTACCATATTAATTCTCTTCTTAGCAGCAGCTCTTGACGTACCACCCTCAGCATCGGGATGAGCTAGACCATGATTCGCAGATGGAGAAAATCCCAATGGAAATGCAACATTTGATCCTAAGCAAGTAGTACTAGTATCAACTTCAGTAACGTCTACCATTACTCGTGGCCTTAAACGGTAACGATCATAAGAAGATTTGTTCTCCTTAAGTGTATTAAGATCCATTGACCCTCCATTATAGAAATCGCGGACCATTGGTGCAAGCTTTTTATTACCTTCATTCTCGAGATCAGCAATGCAATGGATCTTGTCGTCGTAAGTAGTAGCACGATTCATTTCTTCAAATTGAAACAAATTAATTAATATTCGAAATTAAATCCATTGATGTCAAATTGAGTTCTGGCGGCTTATCTATAAGGGAAGTAAAGCATGGAGAAATAGCCCATACGGAGGTCCTCCGCATTTCAAGATTTGATAAGAGGTGTATGTTTCGGAAAATCTCCGAATAGATAATCTTTTTTCGGTATATATCCGAAATTTTCACGGGATCAAACGTTTTTTCGCTCGGGAATGATAACACCAGAATAGATTGTGATAAGCGCAACCTTCATGTTCATGAACTCCACGTCGTCCCACTACGTTCAAAAGAATGCGAATCATATAAATACAGACTCGTCAAATTATTCATTAAGTTTTTTCAGTTACTATTTTATATTTCTTTGCTCTAATAATGTCAGTTACACTCAAAACTCCTACTGGTAGTAGTATTTCTTTCAAGACAGGTTTGTTCATCAATAACGAATTTAGACCCGCCAAAAATGGAAATGAATTGACTACTCCAAATCCTGCCACAGGTGAAGCATTGGCCACTATTAGTGCTGCCACTGCAGAGGATATCGATGATGCTGTTAAGGCTGCCAGAAAAGCTTTTGAAACTACCTGGGGTAAAAAAAGTACGCCATCACAACGTAGTGAAACTCTTCACAAATGGGCGGATTTGATAGAAGCTAATATCGACACTCTAGCTGAACTTGAAAGTCTTGATAATGGTAAGCCGGTATGGATGGCTTGTGATATCGATATTAAAGATAGTATTGGGTGTCTTCGCTACTATGCTGGTCTTGCTGATAAGATTGAAGGCCGTACTATCGAACAAGAAGAAGGTGTAAAATTAGCATTCACTAGGGCAGAACCAATTGGTGTCTGTGGTCAAATTATTCCATGGAACTATCCAATTCAGATGTTCGCTTGGAAAGTTGGCCCTGCGCTAGCAGCTGGTAATACTGTTGTCATGAAACCAGCTGAACAGACCCCCTTGAGTGCTCTTATTTTGGCTGAATTGTCTGTGCAAGCTGGTTTTCCCCCTGGTGTTATTAACATTGTGAATGGTGTAGGAGCTGTTGCTGGAAAAGCAATCTCCTCTCATATGGATATTGATAAAGTTGCGTTCACTGGTTCTACCGTTACTGGTCGTACTATTATGGAAGCTGCTGCTAAAAGTAACCTCAAAAAAGTTACTCTTGAACTTGGAGGTAAATCCCCAGTAGTTGTGTTTGACAATGCTGATATTCAACAAGCGGTAAACTGGGCTAGTCAAGCTATTCTTTTCAACCATGGTCAAGACTGTTGTGCTGGTTCACGTTTATTTCTTCAAGATACTATAAAGGATGACTTCCTTGCAAAGCTCAAGAATAATTTTGAATCCCACGTAGTTGGTGACCCATTTGACGTAAAGACTTTCCAAGGTCCACAAGTATCTAAACAGCAGCAAGAAAAAATTCAATCGTACATTAAGTCGGGTATTGAACAAGGTGCCACTCTTTTGACAGGTGGTGAAAAGAGGTTAGCTCATTTGCCTTCTCAATTAAAGAACGGTTATTATGTCGCTCCAACAATTTTCACCGATTGCAAGCCTGGTATGAAGATTGTTGATGAAGAGATTTTTGGCCCTGTTCTTACTGTTCAAACCTTCAGTACTGAAGAAGAGGCTGTTGAAAAGGCCAACAACACAGAATATGGTCTTGCTGCCGGTGTGTTCTCACAAAATGCTTCTCAATGCATGCGTATGGTACATGCCCTCCGTGCTGGTACCGTTTGGTGCAATAATTATATGGCTTTAAGTAATGCAGTTCCATTTGGAGGTGTGAAACAATCTGGATTTGGTCGTGAATTAGGAATTGAAGGTTTGAAGGAATATACCCAAACCAAAGCCGTTCACTGGAATTATGGTGAAGAAGCTGTTTGGCCAATTGATGGAAATACCGCATAATTCATTATATAAAATTAAATGGCTCTATCAAATTAAAAGGATTAAATAAAAACGGGGGTATTCCGTATCCGTATATCTTTATTTACTAGAATATCTTTTTCAATCGATCAAGATACTCTGTATAGTTAAAATAAAACGTACATCTTATGAAATTCGCCTTTCTTATCAGCAAATTCAAAGACTAAAAAACCTTTTTATTTCTTTAGGGTATACCATGTAATGAGTATATCAATGTAGGGTTGATCAATAATCTAACTCCTATTTAAATCACTCCTCTGTCTAAGATGTCGAAGAAAACTTTTCTAGCAAAATCTTAAGTGAATAACTCTTAGTAATCTATATTTATATAATTCTACATGCTTTACGAGGAATAGTACTTAAAAGCTTGGTCCTATTGTATCTGTTAAGAAATAATCCCGAAATTATGGGAGATGAGTCCCGCAAACCCATTATGACGAAAACTCGGATGTCTCGAGTTTTTTGGAAGTATACTCGAACTATATTTTCATGTAGTTTCTTCTTGATGCACGCTAGGTAGTGAGCATCATGGTTGAGGTCGATCAAACAGCTAAAGAAGACTTCCACCATGTGAGAGATGCCGTATCAGGAAAACAAAGTGTGATTCTCGAATTCCATCGTGCTCAAATTGTGAAGGGCTGGGGTAGAATGCATGAATAACAGTAAAGTGTTCTGGTAATGCTAAAGAGCTTGCAGATCTCCTTACCAACCCTTCTGTTAAGGTTGCTGCATTCAAAGGATGAGATACTTTAACTTTCTTTGCTATGTCACACGGAGCTAAGGGGGCTGTCTGGGGTGTTGCCTCTCTTGTTCCAAAAGAGTGTGTTGAGCTTTGAGCTTTGTGATGTGCCTGATAATCATTTTATCCAGATATATTCATCCTTATTTAATAAACTTGATCACGATTAAGAACAAAACGCTAAATTCTTTTTAAATATTCCACTTTTGAAAATCAGGGATTTAAACCAGCCTTAGGTATTTCCCCACAACATATAATAGAAAAATGTTCAACATCGGTTTCAATTAGGAGTACACCCAATTTGTCAACTATTATTATATCACCAACTCTTTGGTAATATTTGTTAAATTATATAACTTTCCAAATTTAGCAACGGAACATTATTCACGACAAAGCTACTGTGACATGTTTATTAATGAGTACAAGATTAACGTGGGGATTATATGATGCTTCCATTATTAAGCCACCCGTAATCCTAGTTGCAGGTATCTGCAAAATTGACAAGGAGTGCAAACGTTTGCCAATGTAATTGAGTTTTAACGGTAAATGGGTGCAGGAAATTTTTGTTGCAACAATTTATGCATATTTTTGTTTGGCAATTATATACAGGGTAGTTTTATGCTACTTTATGGAACGAATAGCAATTGATATGGAGTATTACCCTTCAAAGTTCTCAGAAGATACCGCCTGCTGCAGAAAGAGAACAATATCCTCCAAAATTATTTATAATTTAACATTATTCTAGGCATGTCCTGATTTTTACTGACCTCTAGAAGGGAAAAATAGTGTAAGAAACTTTTTTGTTTACATTTTCAATACAAAATACAAA
The DNA here is from genome assembly GCF_001447935.2 of Debaryomyces fabryi. NCBI lineage: Eukaryota > Fungi > Ascomycota > Pichiomycetes > Serinales > Debaryomycetaceae > Debaryomyces > Debaryomyces fabryi. The sequence goes on from NW_015385539.1 coordinate 14,258, forward strand.
TATTTAGGTGACAAAAATAAATCACAAATAGTCAATTGCCTGATTGCAATATCGAGAGGTACAATATACTTGTTCTTGAATTCATCACTACTGATCTCTCGAAATTCAGCTTTTACCATCGCATTAGTGATATATTAAAGGGCTGGTAAATCGGGAGTACTACCAATTGAAACCGATGTTGAATACTTATCAATTATATGTTTTGGGACAGGCAATACTTCAGGCTGGTTCAAATCCCTGATTTTCAAAAGTGGTGTGTCTAAAAAGACTCTTGTACTTTTCTCGCCATCAGACAGAAGTTCATTAAACAAGGATGGGTGTATCTGGATCAGTTGACCAATTGGGTCATCAAAGAAAATATCATTACTATTTTCCCTGAAACGTACATAGATGTCATCATTAATAGATTTTAGAGTTATTCTGTTCTATTCAGTACTAACCGTTATCTCTCATTTTATCTGCAAAATTGATGGTAGTGCAACCATTTCACCACCACACTATAAATTGGCTGCTAAACATTCTATCTATTATTTTTCAATAAATTATTCCACTTAATAATTCCCGGATGAATTATCCACTGGACCAATAGACCACCATATCCCAACTTTTCGATCGTTATATACGAATATTTACGTCCCAAATAAGAATAAATTTTTCACTCATTCCCAATGGTAACTCAAGTCCATATCTTGGCTGAACATTGGTCACGAAAATATCCAATACAATTATAGCCCGAAGTATACAAGTCCTTTGTTATTTGGTATCTTGCCATAGTGTAAATCAATGTTGCACAAGCTTTGCATCGTAAATCAAGTTCTAAAGGACACGTAGTCGTTCCATTGATTACTTTTTGCCTATTAATAGTCAAAAATACTAGATATACAGCCTCATGGGTATCGTTTTTTAATCTCTTGCAAGATAAAGCTTAAGCCACCACAGTCTATCAATCAAGTTTCCCCTTGCAGTAGCACTATATGTCGATTCTGATACTCTATTATACGCGGAAAATGAAAATTTTATGCCACGCGTTGAAAACGCCAGCTAATATAAATATGGACATAATTATGTTCTTTTTTTCCTTTACATCTTGTTCTTTGATTCAAAATTAATATAATTTTAAATATGTCATTTGCTCACAAGGAAGACCCAAAAACTTTAGTCTTATTCGATGTTGACGGTACGTTAACCCCAGCTAGATTAACTGTCTCTGAAGAAATGAGAAAGACCTTACAAAAATTACGTGAAAAGGTCGTTATTGGTTTCGTCGGTGGTTCAGATTTAGCTAAGCAAGTTGAACAATTAGGACCAAATGTCTTAAATGACTTCGATTACTGTTTCTCCGAAAACGGTTTGACTGCTTACAAGTTAGGTAAGGAATTAGCATCTCAATCCTTCATCGGCTGGATTGGTGACGAAAAATACAACAAATTGGTTAAGTTTATTTTAAGATACTTATCTGAAATTGATATTCCAGTTAGAAGAGGTACTTTCATTGAATTCAGAAATGGTATGATTAATGTTTCCCCAGTTGGTAGAAACGCTTCAACTGCTGAAAGAAACCAATTCGAACTTTACGACAAAGAACACAACATCAGATCGAAGTTAGTCAATGCTTTGAAGGAAAACTTTGCCGATTTGGGTTTAACTTACTCTATCGGTGGTCAAATTTCGTTTGATGTTTTCCCAACTGGTTGGGATAAGACTTACTGTTTACAACACGTTGAAGAAGAAGGTTTTGAAAAGATTCACTTCTTTGGTGACAAGTCTTACGAAGGTGGTAACGATTACGAAATTTACAACGATAGCAGAACTATTGGTCACGCTGTTAAAAACCCTGAAGAGACTATCAAGATCTTAAACGAAGAGTTTGGTTTAAATTAAGTGCGCCATTAAACTGGTTAAATTTTTGATTGTTTCTTTTGTAATTTTAATAGAATATTCGTAATATATTTGTCGTTAATAAAAACAAGACAGTAGTTTATTCACAAGATATTTTCAAAGTATTATTTACGTTTGTAGAAAATGACGGAAGAATCATCGCCGGCAAAGATAACTTGCTCGACTGACGCTCCATTAGCTAGTTTTACTCCATCCAATAACTGTAACCTATTGGTCGTGATGTCATTAATTTTTCTGACTAATTTCTTCTGTGATTTCTTATCATTTTTCTCTAATTCAGCATTAGTGAAATCTTCTGGTTCGATTAATTTCGGAAGCCTAACTGGTTTATTGCTTTTTGCAACTTTACCATTTCCAAATTGGCCAAATTCATTATCCCCAAAAGTAAGAACATCCTTGTAGTTACCGGTATTATCCAAAGTAATGAAACCATGGTTATTACCAATACTAACATCTTTAATTCCGATGTCAACCACCTTTCCTAAAAATTCATTATATTCACTCAAGTTGTTGAGCGATTTAACAACCTGTGGCTGAGGACAAACATGCATAAACCTACTTGAGCCTAGTTGTCCCTTCAAACCATTACCAAAACTTATCAATACGCTCTGGTTTTCAGCGTCATTGTTTTCATCGCTGTATTTCAATTTAATGTATGATGTCTCATCAGCAGCATACACATTCTCGACACTCCAATTATGGGTATCAAGTTTATTCGGTAAAGTGTTCTTCGTGAACGAAAGAAAGTCCGCAATGGTAAATATTTTCTTAGGAACTGGTTGGAAATCAGTCTTGTAACTAATTTCAGATCCACATTCACCAAAGGTGTTTTTACCCCATGACCATATATTACCAGCAGTATCAGCAACTATATTATGATATTTACCTGTAGCAATATTGTCAAAAGTTCTTGGTCTAATGGATTTGGCGCCATCCTTATTGGAAACAACTTCATTATTTAATAAAGTCAATTCAAAAGCCTGGTTGTTAGGAATTTGATCAGAATTTTCACCAAATGGAGATAAGGCGGGTATTCCAAATTGACCATAGTTCATAAAATTGTTTGGGTCCAATGCTGTATTTGCTATAAATAATCTTCCTTTGCTTGAAAGCATCAAAATATGATTTTGACCTGTTGAAATATCTTTGATTGATTCGTTTCTATGCAATAGGTTTTGCTTAGAGTCATTCCTGAAATCAATTTTATTGAAAGGTTTGGTTGACGAAATTCCTAAAAGACTCCTAGATTTCAAGTGATCAAATTTAGGAACAGACTTATCCATTCTTGGAGTATAAATAACTTCACCATTTTTCGTCAATAAGTATACCAAATCATTAGAAATTTGACATTTAGTTACCTTCGATCCTAACTTAGTCAATACTGGTTCTTTCAAACCTTTATAGTATTGATACAATTCTCCTTTTTCATTGATTACAGCCAAATAGTCTTGAAAGATTTGTACATCCTTTATGAGCATACCATCAAAGAATTTGAATCTAAATGGCAATTTCTGTTTGTTATGAGAACCAAAGACATACAACCCCGAGACTTCATTCAGCTTTTCTAGATCCGCAATTATATCATTGCTCAATTCACGAATCAATTTGTTAGTTAAATAGTCAATTGTTTTATTATTTATTGAAGGATCATCCATACTCTTGATCTTAGAATCGTCAAATTTATAATTGAAATTATGCGTTATTTTATTTTTAAGGTATTCATAATTCATAGCTATTTGATGGATAGATACAATTCCAATGAGTGCCAATATCCCTAAGCCGATGCCCTTAAATCTCTCAATGAATTCATAACGGGCTTGTTCTTTCTTACCTCGTTGTTGAAATTCTCTATGGATCAAATCTTGCTGATACTTGTATTCCGCTGACCCTGGCTTCAAGTTAATTAATCTTGGATCATTCTCAATTATTGAGTTGATATCATTCTCATTTAACTGATTGTATCTTGATTGTGAAATCTTCTCGTGTAAGTTAGATGAATCAGAATGCTTATCTGAAGTGAAATGCTTTTGATTCTGATTATCAAGTTCATCTAAACTGCTGAAATTATGTCCAAATCGATAGTCTTTCTTTTGTTTCTTAAATTCTTCGATTGACTTAAATTTGTCATCGGAATAAAATCTGACAAAATTTAAACCATTAATACCAACTCCAACATTACGTAGTTCTGTGAACCTGTATAATTGCTTTGAAATCCTTAGATTGTGTCTAATCATGACTAACACTTATTCTTCATATATAATTGTTTTTTAGTATAGGAATAATTTTTTGTGTTACAAAATCATGACATCTAATCAATAAAGAAAATGATGGAATAAACAATCAGAAGTCATATTACTTTTAATATATCATGATAGTTAAACCATATTCTATAAGGCCGATTGTAGGCCCCTCTCAATTACTTGGTAGAAGGAATTTGATGTCTATAACCAAGTTTGATACTAAGAAATTTGTGCAATCATTACAACTGAAAGGTGGGTTTTCAGAACAACAAGCAGAAACAGCAGTGAATATAGTAAACAAGGCAATTAATGACGGGATATATTCCATAACTAGGAATCTTGTTACTAAAGAAACATTATCATCTACTGCATATCAACAAAAAGTGGATTTTGCTAAATTAAAAGGTGAATTGCAAACTATGGACAAGTCTGAATTCAGTAACCTTAAGAAGGAACAAGAGAATTTAAGAACTGATTTAACAAACTTAAAGAATAGATTGAAGGAAGATATAACCAAAAGTCAAGCAGGTGTTAGATTAGACTTAAATTTGGAAAAGGGTAGAATAAGAGAGGAAAGTTCTATTCACGAGCTGAAGATTGAAGATACATACACGCGTATTGACGAAGAAATAGCCAATATGCAAATGCAAATCAAGTCTGTGAAAACCCAGGTCATGCAATGGTTAATTGGTGTCTCGTCTGGTACGTTTGCTCTTATGTTAGCATTTGTAAGGTTCTTTGGTTAGCTGTTTATACGATAATGTTACGATAATTTGTGGACGAACACTGTGTAGTCACTGTAATGAATATTACCTTCCTATATCTCCGATTGTATCCCTATCAGTTTGACCATATAATCAGGCTATAAGCAAGATATTCCAATTTTGTGTAACAAAAAAATCGAATATCAACATAGCTATAGCAAACACGTCCATAAATACATCAAATCACATACATATTAATAACGATGAATTCATTATATAATCATGGGATCAAACAAACTCAATTGATAACAAAAGATTTGTCATCCTTTGAAAAAAATTTGTCCACTTCCCCATTATCGTTACAAGGATCCATAACTACATCATTAACAGCATTCAAGAAGACAATAAAAGAGTATAATGATTTAGTAGCGCAGAATAAAAAAGATGAAAGTAACGCAAAGCATGAAGCAAGGTTAGAAAAGTTCAATCAAGACTTGCAGAATTTCAGTTCCAAATTTGACTCTTTAAAGAAAGAGAGAGATCAAGCACTTCAAGAAACAAACAAACAAGAATTATTAGGACGTCGTCATACCACACAACGACAACAATACGGTGAAAATCCATATGACACTGGTACAACTCAACAGCAGCAACAGCAGCAAATGTCTTACCAAGAAGGCTTATATAAGGAAAGAACATCATTAGCTAGGGGTACACAGCAATTAGATCACATTTTAGATATGGGACAACAGGCATTCGAAGATATCGTCGAACAGAATGAAACTTTAAGAAAGCTCCAAGGTAAGTTTGAAGAGGGACTTGTCACCTTGGGAGTCAGTCAAGGAACAATTCGTACAATCGAAAAACGAGCTAAACAAGATAAATGGCTATTCTGGGCTGCATTCATTTTCACGCTCGTATGCTTCTGGTATATCCTTAAAATATTTCGTTAGATATTAAAATTGCTAGAACAATTACTCAATCAAATACCTTCCCAGATTCTACTATCAGACTTGAACATACATAATTCGCATACTCCTCATGTAACTCACAAAGCTTTGCATTCTAGTTTCTGACTGAAATGCTAATATACTATATATGTGGTATAGGTATTAAACCTATTAATAAATATAAACGGTCTATATTCTAAAGCTTCTACTGGTTAACATCAGCATCTATATTACAAAGACTTTTGAGCTCTGTGTCTCATCATATGCTAACTCAACGATCTATTAATTGTATTGATAATAGAGATGTTGATTATATCTTGCCCCACCTTTGTAAATCATATGAGCCTTTGAACTCGTAAAAAAGGAGCATCCTATTTTCTCACAGGTAGTACTTTTATCGCTAGGACTAACAACTATATCACAAGATCCATCATTTCAAATTAACGACTTCAGTAATATACAACCTCCCCTTTTTATCGGCACTTAACTAAGCTTATGTTATTAGACAGCCTGTGATATTTTTTTGCAAACTTAAATAAATACATCTAAAAGACATATGGCCCCAAAAAATGCCTATTTGAGGAATTAGATTGGAGGCTTCGTTTGGGCCCCACTTTTTCTTCTTATTTACAAATTTCGCATGGTGTTATTCTATGGCATACGAGGATCACTTTCAAGGCTCAGGTAGAATAGAATCTCATGTTGGATGGGGAAATTCACAACCTTCGGTGTATGAATTATATAATTTCCTAAATAGGCAATGTAAGTGATTTAATGATTTTCCTAAAAGGGACTTATATCGAACCGATCGCCTAATTAGGAAAAGACAATAATTCGAAATCTTGCAATAATTTCAAGATGCATTGAAATCATAGTCATTACAGGCGATAGAATTGTTGAATATATAATGACAATAAAATCGAACAAAACTCATTCATGGAATTTGAAACATTCTAAAAAAAAACAAAATCTGATTTAGAAAATTGGTTGTGAAAGAGTTGCAAAGAGACCGTTTCGTATATTCGAAGACATAACTATCAACAATATTGATAGAAAAAAGTGATCAGGAATCATTATTTATTTATAACTTAATATTTTGCAATATCAGCCCTTTTAGGATCCAATTGATACCATATAATAGCATTACCCTGGATTCCTGTCATAAAAGATGAAATTATCGCAATCTGTCTTAATTTCATTGATCGGTAGTATAGCCACTGCGTCCGCTGCTGACTCCGATGTACGTGTTGAGAAAAGAATGGTCCAATATGTTACCAAGGTTACCACCGTGCAGATACCATTGGCAGACTATTTAGCAGGTAAAAAGACTGCTCAACAAGCTGCCACTACCCAAGCCGCAACGACTGCTGCTGCTGTTGCTGCAAGTACCCAATCTAAGAGCAAAGGGGGTTTGCTTGGGTTCTTAGAAGGTTTATTTGATAATGACGATAGCCAAAGTTCTACTTCTACCACCTCATCAGCAAATAATGGAGGTGGTTTATTCGGAAGTCCAACTACTACATCAGCAGTAGGCACTAATGTTGTGGGAACTAGTACCTTATCTACTGCAAGTTCCTCATCCGATTCTCCCTTATTTCCAATTTTTACTGCATCAAGTTCGTCAGATATTACATCTCCTAGCTCGAGCTCTGACTCAGGTTCAGATTCAGAAGGTTCGTTTGCAAATAATATAGCAGCTGCTAAAGGTGCTAAAGGTATTACCTATTCACCATATACCAAAAGTGGTTCTTGTAAAACTGCTAGCGAGGTTAAAAGCGATATTGCAAAATTATCAAGTTTTTCATTAATCAGATTATACAGTACTGACTGTAATGGAATTGAAAATATATTAGCTTCAATGACCTCCTCACAAGAATTATTCTTAGGAATTTACGAAATTGATACCAATACCATTACCAGCGGCTTAGAAACCATAAAAAGTGCCGTCGAGGCCACAACTCGTGGTTGGTCTGCTGTTCATACCATTTCTATCGGTAACGAAAGAGTGAACGACGGAAAATCGTCGGTATCAGACCTTGCAACTGCCATTAAAACTGCCAGAAGTTGGTTATCAACTAATGCTTCAGACTACACTGGATATGTTGTAACTGTTGATACGTTAGTTGCAACTGTCAGCAACCCTGGGTTATGTAAGATTTCTGATTACCTTGCAGTTAATGCACATCCATATTGGGATGGGGGTGTTGTTCCTTCCAACTCCGGTTCGTGGTTACAACAACAGATCTCTAACTTAGAGAGCGCATGTGGTTCAAGCAACATTTTAATTACTGAAACAGGCTGGCCAACTCAAGGTAATACCTATGGTTCATGTGTGCCTTCTATTTCTAACCAGCTTGCTGCTATCAAAAGTATCATGAGCAAGTTTTCTGACCAAGTATTCATGTTCACCATGTATAATGACTACTGGAAAGACCCAGGTTCCGAAAATGTGGAACAGCATTGGGGTATCTTCGGTGATCCTTCCGCATAGATGAGATATAGATTTTTCTTGGTGGTCTCTTCAGTTCTTTTCTGTTTAATTAATCTTTAAATTTATACCATAAATATTTTTACATATTTAATTATTATGTTATCTGGGATTATAAGTTACTGCTGTAGTTTTTTTATTAGTATGATTCTAATGTAAGAAAAGTTCTACTAAACACGGTTCTTTTTCGTTCTTTGCTGCTGCTGCTGTTTCTTAAGACTGTAATTTTCGTTTCGTCTACTATAGTTATGATAATTTACCAAATTCTGTAAAAAAACAAAAAAATAGCTACTTTTTAATAAATTTCTACAGGTTTACGGCAGACTAAACAGCACTCGACACATCTATCTCTCTACACGTTTATCTTAACGGCGGTTGAATTAACAGTCTTGACCATTCGTTTAGACATATTGCTAGGCCTACTTATAATGGTTGATTATATACAGTACCATAAAAAACATTTTTTAATTCGATCGCGAACCGTTAAACACCGCAAGCCAGATATCAACAAAGAGCCAAAATATATCCTCAGAACTTAGTAGAATAAAGGTCATGTCAAGTGAAAAAGAAAGAAAAAAGTTGGCGACTAAGCTCCAATCTTTATATGATGGGATATATTCGTTGAAAGATTCTGAAGGAAGGGAGATCTCAGAGACATTCCAGAGATTGCCATTACGTACTGGTACCGATTATTATAAAATCATTAAAGTCCCTGTATCATTACACGGCGTTGGAAGATATATTAAAAAGCATGTCTATCGAACAGCACAAGAGTTTGTCACACAGTTGGTTCAAATAACATGGAATGCTAGGTTATATAATGTAAGGACTTCATTTATTTACGACCATGCATTAATCTTAAACCAATACATCTTGGATAAGGTTATACCAAAGCTAGCTAATGATAAATCAATTAGCGATCATAACATGATTTATTACCCAGACTTGGGTCCTTTGCCTGAAGATGATGGGTCTATTCCTAACGCCGGCGCAACGTATAAACCTAATCCTCAATATCAAGAAGAGGAAGATGATGGTGAGGACGACGACGAAGAAGAAGATGAAGAATATACTGAATATGGTTCTGGCGGTCAATCATCCTTGAAGAGCTCGTACACCCAGCCAAACGATCACCATTACCACGCGTTATTAGCTAACAATGCCTTGACCAATAAACTACAGATGGGAGACCAATCACCATCGCCATTTCAATCACCTCAAACTTCCAGACCGTTGGAATCGGGGATCAGAAGAGGACGTCCACCTATAATCGACAAGCCATATGAAACGCGTATCAAATTAATCTTGAAACACTTTAAAAAATTGCGCCATCCTAATGACCCAAACCACCCATTGTCGATTCATTTCGACCGGTTACCTGACCCAAAGACCAACTCTAATTATTATCAAGTTATTAAACATCCAATTAGTTTGAATGAAATCAGAACTAAGGTTAGAACCAGAAAATATCATAATGTTGATGAATTTATAGGCGATTTAAATTTAATGTTTCAAAACACTAAATTCTATTTCTCCAATGATCAGTTATCTCCAACGTTTCAAGATTGTCTTCTTTTTGAATCAGAAGCAAATAACGTAATAAATTACGAATTGCTGAGACCGGAGAAAGATTTATTGATCGCGAGTACTCCTGGTGGTGATGGTATCATTAGAATCCCATTGGATTCAATTGATATAAATGGATATAGCTACAAAATTGGTGATTGGGTTCTTATTGATAATCCTAGCGATCCTAATAAGCCAACCGTTGGTCAAATTTTCCGTTTGTGGTCCACTGAGGATGGAACAAAGTATACTAATGTTTGCTGGTATTATCGTCCAGAACAAACCTGTCATAGATATGATAGATTGTTTTTTATGAATGAGGTTTGTAAAACTGGTCAATACCGTGATCATTTGGCTTCTGAGATAGTTGGACCATGTTATGTCATTTTCTTGACTCGTTATCAGAAGGGTGATTTGCCTGAAGGAGTGATCCCAGACGGCTGTCCATGGTTTATTTGTGAATTTAGGTATAACGAAAATTCTCATGTTTTTAACCGTATTAGAACTTGGAAAGCATGTTTGCCTGATGAAATAAGAGATAAACCTGAACAGCCTTTAATTCCATTAAATGAACCACGTAAATTGATCAAGTTTGAATCTCCGATTAAGAACTTACTACCAAACGGAGTTGATACTACAATGGCTATCCCTGATGCGACACCAGGGCCAAACCCAAACACACCACCTATCGTGGGCCTGGTTTACTTGAGAGAACCAATTGAAGATGATGAATTAGGTCAATATTCCACCAGTCCTAATGTTATTCCAAGTCCTGAAAATGATGAAAACATGTCTAATCGTAAGGCTTATATCTTTACCCCGATCCTGCAAATGAAGATGGCTAATTCCTTCCCAGCAAGCTTCAGTGGAAATAACAGCGGTATAAGCACTCCGATTCAATACAATTCAAATATTATTGCTAACAATTTGCAAGAATCAGATCTAGATAAGTCTTATACCTCAAGTGTCAATAGATACAGACAACTTCTTCAACAACAACAACAGCAACTCCAACAAACCCAACATGAAAAGGCTGCACATAGAGTTGAGTCTAGAAGAGGTTTTACCCCAACTGCTTCGACCATTCCTCTTTCATCCCAACATTCAGGACCATCTTACCATACTTCCACTTCAACGTATTCTAATTTAATAACGGGGGGCATTCTTTCATACTCCCTTGTTGATGAAGGGAATAAATTATCTAGAGTTAGTGATGCGTTAAACATTAAAAGAAGAAAATTGGAAGCCATGGAGGAAGTTTCTGGAAATGAAATTGTTTGGTATAGAGCGCCTCCATTATCTGTTTCTAATAGAATTCTCAGTAATGATATAACCGATTTAGGTCATTCTGCTCAGTATATTGCTTGGAAGTTAAAACAAGAACATTAGTGTATATTTAAATAGTTTGTATAAATAATTGATTTTAATAGTAAATTTATTATCGAGTCTCGCGCATACTGATTAACGATACAGTTCAAAAATATATTCACAATCTTATCATTCAATCATTCTTCCTAAGATAGATTTATGCATCACATTGACCGTCATGAGTAAGCAATTAATTGAATTTCAAGAGCATTTGATGAATTCTAAGCGAATAGTGGCGTTGGTTGGAGCCGGGTTGTCTGTATCCTCCGGTTTGCCTACTTTTAGAGGATCACAAGGTCTTTGGAAGAATTTTAATATGATTGACTTAGCAACGCCTGATGCATTTTATATAGATCCAGGATTGGTATGGCAGTTTTATTCTTGGAGAAGAATAAATGCATTGAAAGCTAAGCCGAATAAAGGACATATAGCATTAGCAAAATTATCAAAATTGAATAATATAGAATTTATCACAATAACTCAAAATGTGGATGGACTACTGATACGAGCTGGACACCCCAAAGAACAATTGCATGAAATACATGGATCATTATTTGATTTGCGATGTACTAGTTTTATGTGTAATTACGTTGACCATGACAATTTCACGAACCCATTAACTAAAGCATTAGCTGATACGGAATTTGAATATGATAAAAGCGGCAGAAAGAGGAAAATTATTGAAGAAGAAGAAGTCAATAAGCTATCACCCCAGTTTGAACCAGTTAAGCAAATACCAGAAGAAGAATTACCTCAATGCCCTGTGTGTGAAGATGGATCATTATTACGTCCTGGAGTAGTTTGGTTTGGGGAGTCTTTACCACTTCAAACAATCGACAAGATAGATAATTTTATAGAACTGGATAAAATAGACTTAATTTTAGTAATAGGGACAAGTGGTACCGTATATCCAGCCAACAGTTACGTTGATAGAATTAAATTAAAAGGGGGAAAAGTTGCGATATTTAATACTGATATCGAAGAAGAAGTTTTACATGGAGAAGAAATGGATACATGGGGATTCCAAGGCGATGCAGCAGAACTATTGCCAATAGCATTGAAGCCATTGATTGGTGATATATAAATTAGACATATTCACTAGGAGTGAGAGGAAGCTAATTTGAGTTGGGATATAGCATACGTACGGAATATATATTTATTAGTAACTCAGTATTAAGTTGGAGGTAAGTTATTTTTTGAATAAGAAGAGAAATATTAAGTTAATTCGTTAAGATCGTGATATGTAATAATACAAGGGATTATCGATAAACATAAATAATGGTACAGAAATAAATTATTAGATATGACTAAAGGGAGGATGTAACTAGTCATATCTTTAATTATTCAAATGGATAATAGTCCTTAAAAATTAGCTTATCATCGATGCTAAACATATCTGAATTTTCCTGTGACATGAAATAGTCAAAGTTAAAGTTGTTAAACTGGTCATCATTCAACGATAAAATGGAATCAAACGACGATAAGGATGCATCAGAACTGGAAGGGTCCGGATGATCATCCTCGTCAACCAGAAGTTGCATATCTGACTCAGTAGAAACTTTACGCTTCTTGTGACATATACTTGGAACATCTTGAAAATTGCTCGATTGAGATGTATTATCCAAGCTAAAATTAAATGAAGAGAACGTAGGAATAGACGGCATTGATTTTATTCCCCGGGTGTTGGAAGGTTTGTAGAAAGGGTTACCAACATAACTGTTGAATGATGCTACCCCTGAAGTGCACTTGCTTTCACGGAATTTTGGTGAGGTAGGGGAAGAAAGATGCTTAGGCTTCATCGATTGCGATATCGTATCAATCGATTCGATAGTGACTGATGGCTTCAATGGGGGTCTCATCTTCGATATTTTACCAAATGGTTTAGACGTCACTCTACTAGTAGGTGATATGCTTTGCAGAGAATTTTTAAGGAACTCAAAGGTGCCAGCCCGGCCCCCATCAAATCTGTTCGTATGCTTATCAAGCAAAGGAGATGCGATCTCCTTCTTATTGCTGGAAAGTGACTTTGACCTCAGCTTTCTGGCACTATTGGTACAATCGTGATACTTATTCAACACCTGATTGTATGCCTTCATATACTGAATATCGAATTCTTCAAGTGAATCTTCAACATTGAATATGTTCATATCTATCTGAGCAATTATGTTCGAATAATAAATAGTTAACCAAGAACTGACTATTTCTAATAGCCTCAAATATCCAGTACAAAAAATATCCTTGTCTACCCAAAGACATATATATATGTGTGTGTATCAAGGCAGTTTTACCTGACTAATGTAGTAGCAAACTGTCAAAGAACCGTTTATTGAAAAGGAAATATTACCTAATTCGCAGCTATTGTTCGATATTCAATTATCTGGAACTGATAGCCTAACAATAGCATTCATTCTGAAAAAGCATCTACAGACATATATATAATCGAACAATAAAAAAGGAATAAAATATTCTTATGACTACGGCAATATTTTGCATCATACTTTGATGCAAGTCGTACAATTAAGAAGGGTTAACTGTGGGTTAATAGTTGGTGGGAAAGAACCTTATATCTATGTCTCACAATTCAAACACAAGTATCACTCTAGTCATACTATTGTCATACATCTATCAGGGCTGTTTCTATGGCCATTACGTGAAGTGGCTTTCTTATTTCCTAATACACCTACATTAAACTATATTTTACATGTACGATTGATAGAGTTTCCCGTCTTATACGCAACGCAACGTGAAACCAGCCTAGGTGTACAATACAGCCACAAAAATACAGTTTGCCAATAAAATTCCGACAGTATTTAGTCTTTTGAGTGCACATCATTTATTGTTCACAATCACAAAATAAGCTTTATGGAGATAACATTGTTCGGAAGTTGCACAGGTATAAAGGGGTGATGTCTTCTGATAACGCATATTTTCTTGTGCTAAAAATATGGTGATAATATACTATCCCCTCCTGTAATCTACGTACTCCCCTTACTAGGTCCTGAGATCTAGGTGTAGATAGCTGAAAAAATAGTATTTTGTACGGTGGGCAAATATAGGCAAATATGGGCTAGGCCCTGTAGAGATGTAGAACGAATTACGCGCTTTTAGCGTAGCAATGAACTAGAAAATGCGGCTATTATCACCAATTACACAAGCTAAAGATCGGGTTTCAGCCGATCCAAATTGCTGGCATCGAACCGTTGTATATTTACATCATACCGGTATCTCAAGCATATAGGAGTGATGCCAGTTGATCCGCAGGCAAACTGAGACACCGTATCATTCCTCGTGACACCATTCACCTCTTCGAGATGGTACAGGCTCGTTAATCGCGACATTTGGGTTGTGGTTCATAGTCGCAGATTGCAACAGCATATACCCTTGTGTTAAAGTTGCAAGCACAGATTATTATGAACAGGTAACTTAAAATCGATTTTAAAGGGTCGACAGTGACGAATCGGTTGTAGTTGTTTACAATTTGCAGCTATAGGTAAAAATCTAAGTTGCGGCAGTCATCAAATCACGAATATCACCTTACCTTCTTAGGCTTAAGCTTACGGCAATACGGCTTTATAAAAAATAGTATATATTCTGTCGCTTGAGGTTGCAAAGGACCCCTACTGATGATCTGTGACTTCCGTGTTCATCACCTACGATTTTGCATCTCCGTATTCTCCCAGAAGACATCCCGGACTCATTGCGGACTCATTGCGGACATGGTTCTGGATTCATGGTAAGAAACCAGCATCGGAGTAAAATGATGATGATCAGAGTCTCCACCGCCACCATTTTTTACTCTTAGCAGCATCATGAGGCTGACAAACCTGTTCAAAAGACCCATCCGTGAGTTCCCAGTGGTCAGGACGGAGTCAGAATGGGTATCCCGGGACTAATAGGGAGGTCGTGCAACGGTCAACTTCGGACCAACATCAACCATAATTTCATTTTTAAAGGCCATATAGGCCAATTAGCTTCAATATATCTAGTAGATTCATATATCAAATAGAACCAATATGTTAAGAACTTCCAGTAGTTTCAGAGGTCTCAGCAACAAGGCGATCAAAATTGCCCAATTTGTCAGACATGCTTCCACGCAAGAATTCGATGTCGTCGTGATTGGTGGTGGTCCAGGTGGTTACGTTTCCGCCATCAAGAGTGCCCAATTGAACTTGAAGACCGCATGTATAGAAAAAAGAGGTGCTTTAGGTGGTACTTGTTTGAACGTTGGTTGTATTCCATCCAAATCGTTATTGAACAACTCCCACTTATACCATCAGATTCAACATGACTCCAAGCACAGAGGTATTGAAATTTCGGGAGATGTTTCCATTAATATCGACACTTTACAAGCCGCCAAGGACAAGGCTGTCAAGGGTTTAACCGGAGGTGTTGAAATGTTGCTTAAGAAGAACGGTGTTACTTACTTCAAGGGTGAAGGGTCATTTATCGACGAAAATAATATCAACGTCAAGCCAATTGATGGTTCTGAAGACGTTCAAATCAAGGCTAAGAACATTGTTGTTGCCACTGGTTCCGAACCAACTCCATTCCCAGGTATCGAAATCGATGAAGAAAGAATTGTTTCTTCCACTGGTGCTTTAGCCTTAAAGGAAATCCCAAAGAAGTTATCTATCATTGGTGGTGGTATCATTGGTTTAGAAATGGCTTCTGTGTGGTCCAGATTAGGTTCTGAAGTTACCGTTATTGAATTCCAAAACGCCATTGGTGCTGGTATGGACGGTGAAGTCGCCAAACAATCTCAAAAGTTGTTAGCCAAGCAAGGATTAAAATTCAAGTTAGGTACAAAGGTCACCAAGGGTGTCAGAGAAGGTGAAACCGTCAAGATTGAAGTTGAAGATGTCAAGTCCGGTAAAAAGGAAGAATTAGACGCTGATGTCTTATTAGTTGCTATTGGTAGAAGACCATACACTAAGGGATTGAACTTCGATAAGATTGGCTTAGAAGCTGATGACAAGGGAAGATTGGTTATTGACAACCAATTCAGAACCAAGCACGAACACATCAGAGTTATTGGTGATGTTACCTACGGTCCTATGTTAGCCCATAAGGCTGAAGAAGAAGGTATTGCTGCTGCTGAATACATCAAGAACGGTCACGGTCACGTTAACTACGCCAACATTCCTTCTGTTATGTACACCCATCCAGAAGTCGCATGGGTTGGTGCCAACGAAGAACAATTGAAGGAACAAGGAATCAAATACAAGGTCGGTAAATTCCCATTCATTGCTAACTCCAGAGCTAAGACCAACTTAGACACCGATGGTTTCGTCAAGTTCATTGCTGATGCCGAAACTCAACGTGTCTTGGGTGTCCACATCATCGGTAGTAACGCCGGTGAAATGATCGCTGAAGCCGGTTTGGCCTTAGAATACGGTGCTTCTACTGAAGACGTCGCCAGAACCTGTCATGCTCACCCAACCTTATCCGAAGCATTCAAGGAAGCTGCTTTAGCCACTTTCGACAAGCCAATTAACTTCTAAGCCCACTTAGAATTTATTTAATCTAAAATTAATTTTTTTATAAATTTTTCGCCACATCGAAATCTCGGTTACGGCCTACAATATACAATATTTGAAAGTCAATGTAAATCAATAAAACAATCCATTAATTCTGTAGAATCTATACATATATAAACAGACATAACGACGCCTGTCGTTACCGTTCGAGCTTCTAGCAGACTGTCGACGCACAGCAAAGCATCGCAATCATGGCATCGCAATCTTCGCATGCACCAACCACCAAAAAAAAAAACCACCAGTCAAGCATTCACCCTTAAATCATCTCTCTCCGGGCCTCAATACTTCAATATCACGTACAACGCATGGATAATACCAGGAATATAACCCAAAATCGTCAAAATAATATTTATCCAGAATGAAGATGCACATCCTCTTTCAAGGAAAACTCCCAATGGAGGCAAGATGATTGCAATAATGATCTTAATTATATCAGAACAAGTAAAAGCCATAATAAATATTGTAGTGTCTCTTTATTATATCAATTCGATTATACCAAAGCTAAAATTCAAATGTAAATAATTTCTGTTTTGTCAATTATTTACTGCAATTATCAATTAAACGAATCTGAAAATATCTACGAATCCATTTATATCTACATCGGAATATCCTACGCTTTTATATTGTTCGTCGTATTGATCACATTGCTCGCATGGTTCTCTTATTGCTCGAATTGGTTCCTGAAACAACATTGCTCAGCCGTACTACCAAAATTTGGCTGTAATTTGATCATTCCATCTGGCAACCTTGCTACCAAAATGTCATGTTTTTTGCATACATCCTTCGGGTACCTTATTTACTTAGTCCGGGACACCGAACGTATGACCTTCATAGTTAACGTGGGAACACCGTTGCGGATGTTCCACGATTTGCAGGTTTGGTGAAAAATTCGAAAATCGGGAAAATTACACAAAAGTGTTGAAAATGATTCACAATTAATACCCAGAAATATATAGCGAAGGCATCGACATACCGAGCGGTTAGAGCACATTTACAGCACACGCAGGATATATATAAGAGTCAATAAATATGTCAGACTTACAGTTGCAGATATTGAAGTCAGTTAATGACCATGATGGGATAGAAAGCACTTTAGCAGTTCCGGAATTTGCAAAGCTCGATCCTAATACGCTCCATTCGAACTTGACGTCGCTCTGGGCAAAGGAGATGATTAATTTCAAGAAACTCGAAACGGATAAGTGGATTTTGACCAAGGAAGCAGAGGAGTTTCTCGAGGCTGGATCGCACGAGATTAGATTGTTGGAAGAGGTGATGAAGTCGCTCGACGGGTTGAAGATTTCGGACGTTAATGCCAAATTAGGGCAAGTTGGAAAGTTGGGTCAGGGTAAGGCGTTCAAGAACGGTTGGATTTCGAAAAACGACGATAAATTAGTGTCTAAGGTGGACAAGTTGCCGGAAGACACTGCTGTGAGCCAGTTAAAGACAATCAAAGAAACAGGCACATTGGACGACAAGAAGGAATTGACCGAGTTGAAGAAGAGAAAGTTGATCACTTTGACAAAGATTGTAGGTTTCAGCGTTACCAAAGCTGCGAAATTCGGATTGGAAATTGTGACATTGGAAACCGATATCACATCAGACATGATCACCAGTGGAAAGTGGAAGGAAGCTCAATTCAAACCATACAACTTCAATTCCGAAGGTGTCTACCCAAACTCGGGTGCTCTCCATCCATTGAACAAGGTCAAGGAAGAGTTTAGACAAATTTTCTTCTCGATGGGTTTCTCCGAAATGCCTTCGAACCAATATGTCGAAACCGGGTTCTGGAACTTCGATACCTTGTTCGTTCCTCAACAACATCCTGCTCGTGACTTGCAGGATACTTTCTACTTGAAGGATCCAGTCAAGGCTGGTAAGCCTGAAGATAAGGAGTACTGGGAAAACATTAGACAAGTACATGAAGAAGGTAAATTCGGATCCATTGGTTACAGATACCCATGGAAAGAAGAAGAATCGTTAAGAATGGTTTTAAGAACTCATACTACCGCTATTTCGGCTGCTATGTTGCATAAATTAGCCAAAGACCCAAAACCAACCAGATTATTCTCCATCGACAAAGTTTTCCGTAACGAAGCTGTCGATGCCACCCATTTAGCAGAATTTTGTCAAGTTGAAGGTGTCATGGCCGGTTACGACATCACTTTAGGTGATTTGATTGGTTTCATGGAAGACTTCTTTTCCAAGATGGGTGTTAATGGTTTAAGATTTAAAGCTGCATACAACCCATATACCGAACCTTCCTTGGAAATTTTTGCTTACCACAAAGGATTAGGTAAATGGGTTGAAATTGGTAACTCTGGTATGTTCAGACCAGAAATGTTAGAGCCTATGGGCTTACCAAAGAATATGAGAGTTTTAGGTTGGGGTTTGTCTTTAGAAAGACCTACCATGATCAAGTACGGTGTTTCTAACATTAGGGAATTAGTAGGTCATAAGGTTTCCTTAGATTTTGTCGAAACAAATCCGGCTGCTAGATTAGATGAAGATTTGGTTTAAATTACTTTTGCACATTTTTAAATAGATGTAACCCTGTAGATTGGGTTATGTGTTCTCTTGACTAGTACATTCATAATATAAATAATTAGTATAATCGGTATAATACTGGATAATAATGATAATGATAACTGTAAATTGGTTACCACACAAAACTCGAACGCGAGGAATATTAACCAAATAGTTGATGTTAGTGAAATATTAGACTATAGATTAATTTTAAAACAAACAATGTCGGATATAAAGGTAGAAAAAGAAGAAGATATACCCGCCAATGATAATGATTCGATGATTTTAGAACTGCAAGAGGACAAGAATGTTGAGGTGGATGGTGAACACGAACATGAACATGAAGAAAAGTCAACCTCTAAGAATACAAATGATGACACCAATGCCAATACTAATACCAACAGTAAGAAGAAGAAAGATAATAACATGTTCGTTTGTAAATGGGTTGACTGTAAGAAGAGAAACTATCCTACGCTTACATCGCTAGTTACGCATCTAAGTACCACCCATTTGGCACACATAGCACATTTGAGTCCAAATACACCTGTTCGATATACTTGTCATTGGGAAGGTTGCTCGCGGTATGCAATGGAACAACCCTCTAGATTTGCGTTGATATCCCACTGTCGTACACACACGGGTGAAAAGCCGTATTTCTGTCCAATTCCAGAATGTGAAAAGCATTTCACTCGTTCAGATGCGTTGGCAAAACATGTAAAAGGGGTGCACGATTTGCATCTGGCTCGAGATGCATTAGCATTGATTAAGGAAAGAATTAGAAAAGAAAAGATGGCACCAATAACCCCCGATAACGATGAATTTGACGAATATGAATACTTGTCGATTATAGACCAAGACTACGACTTAAGAAACCCATGGTGGTTTAGCAAGAACTTCGTTAATACCCTTGCGAATAAGGACAATAGTATTAACGCTATTTATGACCAACCATTCAATACACAACAATATAAATTGGCTAATGACAGGTACCATGCGTATTTAGAGAATAACGAGGATGAGATCATGCCATCTATTGAGGAAAATGAGTCTTTGGATCACATGTCGCAATACAACGATGAACTCCAAAGGGTTGCTAAGGCGATAAGTTCAAGCTATGCTGAGCCAGAGAATGATAGCACTACAGATATCGAAAGTACTGAAGACCTCGAAGAGTTGAAAAAAATCCACAATATCCTTAAGAAGGAGCTTGCAACTGCAACAAAAATCAATAAAATAGTGAGTAAACAATTGTCTACGTCAGTTAAAGAAAAAAGAAGATTATGGTTAATGAACCAAATTCTACTTGATGGGAATGTAGTTATTGGGTTACCAGACAAGGCTGAAGAAGAAATTAATGATGAAAATACGAAAAAGGTTTCATTAGACAAATATGACGAAGAAATGTTATCTGAATCAGCTAAAATGTTACAATAGTTGTATATAATTTAATATATTCATCATAATTAGCAATTTCGTAGAGGCTGGGCTTGCATAT